>NW_027451082.1:0-15307 GCF_964194025.1 Convolutriloba macropyga
TGATCTATCGATGCGATTCTATGAGACTCACACCCGGGCAGCTTTATGGTTAAGTAAATTCCACCACAACAGATATAACCTTTATTAACATAGACACGCCCACACGAATAAAAAAAATCAATGACTAGATTTAATAGCGAGGTACTTACATAACAGAGCTTCCAACATTCAGCAATAAACTGAAATAGAAGTTAATCAAATAATTGAACGAAATTTCATCTTTCTCAGTGCATTTTGTTCCCTTTTTCCCGGTGAAAGCTGCGTTAAAAACGATTTTGAAAATCATTCAGTTATATTTTTTCAACCTTTTTTGCGATATAATCACTACCACAAACAAAGAAAATTTTAGCATAAACAAATAAACAATTTTTTCTTTAATTAACTTGCGCCGCAACTTGTTAAGTAAATGGATGATGCTTCAATTAGCTATTTAAAGTCGTTTAAGCAGTAAGACAAATTGTCAGATGAGCCGCGAGAAATTATTCTTATGCTAATTGACAGATCAAAATTTTCAAATTAAAAGCAGTCAAAGGCTATCAATAACAAGTCACTGCATAATTGCTTTCTCTTTTTTAAGGACCTTTTTCCCATCTTGGCACCACGAAATCCCCTGAATTTACTATTTACAATATAAACACTTACGCAGGGAAGTATAACGCGAAGTCCGATAGACTAGGAATTCTTTTTTCTTACCAAAATGAGTAATTTGGGAAGTTTTTTCTTACCAAAATGAGTAATTTGGGAAGTGATTAATCATTTTCAATCCATAAAAAATACTGAAGGGTTTTGTTGAAAATTTTTCCATTTCAGGCTTTCAGCATCAAAAATGGATATATAGATATGGCGATATCACTCGAAAGCTTCCAGCCTATATGAATGTCTCCCAAGCGATGTATGTACTAATGTAACGTCAACTCAAACGAAACGTCAACAAGTTGGAGAAATCATATACAATATAATCATATAATCTAAACAAGGAGGCTCGGTAATGTGCGTTCGCACATTAAGTTCCGACCCCGCTCATCTACATTTTTCTTTTAATTGTCTACCAAATGAGGAAGAGATAAAAAAAATTAACATATCAACATATCGTTCAACAAACTACTAAAAAATAAAAAACAATCTACTCTAGAGGGCCTATGAGACTTGTGGCTACCATAATATGACTACCAGAAAAGACCGGCACTTCTTTGGAACACAATATCGGACTTTTTCTCAATGCGACTCGGCAACAAGTCGACTAGAAATGAGCAAAAGGGGCAAAGTTTATTAAAACATTGCTTTTTAAAAAAAGAATTAAATTCGAACTGATTAGAAACATTACGCCTCATATGAAATCATTGAGACAGTCTTTTATACTTCAATAGAGAACGACTGAGGCCTTTCATTATCCAGGATATGTCATACGACTACAAAAAGAACGATAAATACAGGCCAAAAATAAAAATTTGCACGAAAAGTTATGCACGAAAACGATGTCCCCCCAATCAATTAAATATTAACGTAATCACTCAAAACAACAAAATCTTTGTTTGGATTATTTGAAGATAACAACAATTGCATATCAAATCACGCATTTTTGTGATACTGTGAAAAGAAAACAAAAACCTCCAAAAAAAGGGCAAATAAACAAAAATCACGAAAATTGGTTTTATGAAAACTGGTTGGTCGAAGAAGAAAGACCATTTGAGGAAAACAAAGCCGTTATTGAGAGCAAATTGATCTTTAGTAGATAATTGATGTAACTTGTATATAGAGATGCTTAGCTACAATTTAACAGATATAAAATTGGCAGATCTCAAAAAACTATCACTTTTTTTTATTAAAAACAAATATTTTCAAAATTCATAGCCAACAAATCTTTTGAAAAAAAGAGTAGACAGTTTGTCTTGCAACTTCATAGAAAACTAATTGCCACTGTAGTTGATGAGACTAAATCATAAGACTATAAAAGCACAAAAAAAAACAAGCTGAACTAACAAGTTTCACAAACAATTGTACGTAACCACAGTTTTGAAGCCATTAAATTTAAAAGATATTAACCGCGAAAATATAACATCTTAAATTTCGTCTCTTGTTACCATCATAACATCTTTTTGTAAGACGACCGCAACAAAATGACCACAAAAAGAACCACGAAAACTGAAAAGTATCTAAAATTCACAAAATTCTTCTGAAAAAAACTGTCTAAGCCCTGAAGACATCATTTAAATAGTTTAAACAAAAGAAAAATTATTTTTTTTGATTCAACAAAACATTAGAAAGAGCTCTAAATAATGAGGCTAATTTACGAAAATGATACAACATTGTAAAATACGAAAAAAAAACGCAAACCAGAACAAAAAGGGATAAGTTGAAGAACACTATTACTCTTTTTTTTTAGAAATTTAATTCGAAAGTCAAAACAACCATTAGCTATTTACTTATATCAGTTATTAAGTCCATTTGTTTATCTATAGTTGGCCACTGAGACTTTTAATAACACAATATTTGGCATATGACAACAAAAATTAACTTTAATTAAAGGGCAAAAATAAAAAACTCTACCAAATTCTGCAAGAGAACTGCGTCGCAGCCCTTCAAACCATATTATATGAAAAGAAAAAATATGTTCAGTTTCAAATGTAGTTTAAGTTTTTTCAGTTAGATTGTTAAATAATGTTAGAATTTACAAAAGAAACAAAAACAACAGCAAAAATGGGAAATTATGCACAAAAATCAGAAAATTTTGTATGAAAACTCGTTGTACCAAAAACAAGAAAACCTTCTGTTAAAACAATCGGCCACAAAATTAGTTTGTATTCTCTACGACGGAGGAAAGGGTGACCTGTATTTACTGAGAATGAGCAAAATGTTGACTAAAGTAATGTAAAATATTGACAAGTTCGAAAAATCAGAAATTTCCTTAATACATTCAATAACAGAAGAGACATTAGGTAAAAACTGAAAGAAATAGAAAAGGTTAACTTGACCTCCTGAGGAAGAAATTTAGATCTTTGAATGGTTCAACTTAAAAATCAGACTGCCAAAAGAATAACAATTGAAGGCAAAAGACAAGAAATCAGTTAAGTTTTACTAAAACTCTTCCTCAAAGCCATAAAACTCTTTTGTTCCCTGAAAAAAAACTGTATCTACATTCGGTCTCAAATTTATGTAAGTTGCAGCTGTCATTAGCGGAGCCGTGAACTAAAGATATTGTGAGTAATTAAACTTAAAAGAACAAGCAAAAAATTTTGAAAAAAGGCAGCATAAAAAAAACCAAAAAACCTCTGATTCTAAGAGTCCATGATATTATCGAACCTCTCCCTGATTTTTTGCGCGCCCTGCAAACTGACCAAGTCTTCCAAGTATTTGCGAAATAGACCAGTTGGTCAGTGGAATTCTTCAAATACTAAAAAAAAGGAACGATAAAAAGAACGATTGTATAATTATCGAGTTAAATCTGCAAAAAACGGCAAAGTTTTAGTTCCAGAAGACTTTCATACAAAACCTATTTGCAACTAGCGCTCTTTTTGAGATTATGGAGTCTGTTTTAAAGTTTCTAGGTCACTAAGTATGGCAAACTTAAATAAAGTGGTCCAAAAAAGCATATTTTGTGCCATTTTTTATGAAATAAGTTTGAATTTTGTAAATTTTATCAAAAATTTTAGCCGAAGAAACTTCAATCAAACAATTCAGCAACCCTGTTCTATCTCTAACGGTAACAACAACACTCTGCCGTTAAAAATTTTAACTTATTTTTAATTATATTAGCGAAATTGTGCCAAATTTTAGCAAAAATTACTGAAAATGTGAACAAAAAACAGTAGAATGTTCACAAGACTCACAAAACTTTAAACCTCGATAACTCCTTGTAAAAAACGAAAAAATCTTTTTACTTCCGTATTCTACGCTTGACGGGTTTTTCAATGGTACCACTCACAATTCTGTACGATGAATATATCGTTCGGCCAAAATTGACTGAACAAAAAACCCAGTTGAGTATATAGTTCCTCCCTCCCCACTAAAGTGGGGGTCGGAAGGAGTAATCTAATCTAACAATAGACTACACCAGGATTATCTTAAGAAATTGGAAAGTAATTTTCTGACACCCGCAAACACACGCAAAAACACATGTTTTGGATATTTTCTACAACTGCTCCTGCCACTGCAAAAGAGTGATTACGTACAACTATGCCGACCTAATACAATGCCGACGTTTAGAGTGCCGAATCTGGAACTGATTTTAAACGTGCTGAAACTGTCAATACCAATTAATTACCAATTAAATGCTAGCGGATTTCATTTTCAAAGCAAACAGGGTACGCTGATCAGTAGTTCGGTTGTGATAGATTTATATCAAGTCCCACGGGTCTCTGAGGGATGGCCATGGTCCGCAATTATTATTGTTTCTTTAAATTTATCTTACTCCAATCCCAACTTAGCATGTATAAGTTCGACTCGCAATTCCTGATCACATCCCACAGCGCATGGGAGGCATGGTCATGGACAGCTTTTCGCTATGACGGTTAAACTGATATTAGGTTATCCAAATTGGGATTTTTCTGCCCCCACATGTTCATTTGCCCCTCCCCGCATATCCATTGCCCCCCCAATCCGCACTTATACATGTTAAAGCATATTATTTGAATTTCTTTCTTTTTATATACAATTAAGCACAAGCGGCATCTACAATTTATTGATGCAGAGAAGTTTTGATTTCAACACTTTTAGTTTAATTCAACTTTGCTAAAATGTTAGCAGGCAAAAAATAATGTGTGTTTTCAAGTATTTTGCGGTATCTTTCAGAGCAATAGCTTTATGGCACTGATTTGTTGATAACTGGAAGCAAATATTCATTCAATCATCTACCGGCGCCGGCAATTCATTATGACTAAAATAAGGGATCTCTAAGGACCAGAGAGTTCATATTTGGGGGTGCAAACAGACTGTTGTTACAGCACTTGGGGGGGGGGTCAAAAACTGACATGATTCCTAAATTGTACGGGCAAGTAATGTTTTCATAAAGTGTAGCAAGAAAGGAAGGCAATTCTGTACGAGATTACAAAAGAGTGGGGGGGGGGGGGGGGGGGGCATTGTTGAAAAAATACAATTTTTATTTCTATGTTTATTTTGTGTATTCTGTGTGTTTAGTATCAATTTCCTTAAATGCTTTGATATATTCGAGTAGACTAGTTGCTAAAAATGACTGCCAGACATGTTTTGCAAAAAAGCAGTGTTATGATTTGGGCTGTTACGTAATGATTGTTTTTCAGCACTGTCGGAAATTTTAGAATAGATTTTTCAAAAAACAAGCATCAATTCTGATGTTGTTAAATTTAAACGGAAACTGATTCCAATTAGAGGAAATTTCTACTTGGTAGATTTTTAACCGGCTATTAGATTATTCGGTGGTTGTTGTCCAATAGCCACTTAAAAACCTACTGAGTAGGTTTCATTTTCCCTCTGATTATTAGGTGGCTATTTGATCACAGGGTAGAGACATATATGTCTCCACTTTGTGGTCTAATGACCATTAAATAATCTACTAAGTAACACTAAGTTCCCTCAAAATTGAATCAGTTTCTGTTGAAAGTTTGAACCATCACCATATAGGCTTTTTAAAAATGCAATCTAAAAGTTCCAGTTAACGACTGAACCTCATCAAATATAAATTTCTCAAATAAATTATGTACAAGAAAGCTGGCCGAATAGTGTGATGGTTAAAATCTAATTGCGACGGACGTGAAATCTTGTGGACAGGCAAAAATTCTAAAAATACTTTTTAACTTTTATATCTTATTCAGACTGTTTTTGAGGTAATGTAGAAACAAACAAAAGCGTTATTAGATTCTACACCATTCGCTTGTTTCAACGGTTCCACTGATTAATTTATTTCAGTAAAATTGGACTAGGGGGTACCCGTGTTGCTCATCATAATTGTTTCTTAACAATCATACAATGTCATATATGATTCTTAGTAACCATGCAAAGTCATATATGACTTGTATGAATTCTTGACATTCATACTAAGATCATAAGAAAATTTAACTTATCCTCAAAAAAACTGGCACAGCAACACTTCCTACCATAAGATCATCTAGAAATTAAACAAAAGACCAAAAGACGCCTACATTACTAATATGTATACATAGTAAAAACCGATGTCATTTGTTAATTAAGATACCTGACATTAGAACCATTTAAAGTTTAGTATCCTTTTCCTGGACTATTTCATCTGCCATGAATTGTTCGAAAAACAACGCAAATAATTTTAATGTATTGTAGGTCTTTAGTGCAGCCACGCTGTGTCCCATAAGCAGTAAGTCATCTATTGATTTGCATTTCACTTCAGTAATAATCAATGTTCAGCTGAATTTTAGACCAGAGGCATTTTAACAACCAATTTAAAATTTGTTCCCAAAATTTAGTTCTTTTTAATTTCCCTTCATTCATTAATGTACAAGTGATTTTGCTAAAACGTGCAGGAAGCTTGAAAAAATTGTAAAATAGATTTTAGGAGAGTTTACACACAAGAATGATCTTTTTGCAATGAGAAAAAACCCCTTCAAATCCAGTTTTACATGATGAAAACCGTGGAAACGATTTTATCCATGAATACTAGCTGCAACATTTAAGGCTTTTAATAAGACACCAGTAACTTATCTCCGGGGTTTTGTAACTCTATTTCATTGTCCATTGTCGTTAAAGATATTTGAATTGCGAAATGTGGGACGAAAACTTGTCAGTAGTTTGCACCAGATGCAAATATTATTGAAATTTGCCTTTTCGGACAGTACTAAGGTAATGGAAATGTGATTGCTTTCGGGCTGAAAAGAAGCATTCAAAACTATTATGGATAGTTGAAAAACTTTTCTCCAATACAACCCAAATAACCAAATTCAAGACTACCTATGCGCTAAAACTTTTGCAAAAGCGGTGGCTCGCTGTTTATGGTGATTGCAAATGCGTTTTTTTAACAAATTTTGCTAACAAATTCCGTGAACACATAAAAATTTTGTCGTCAATCGGAAAACTAAATCCGGATCCCTCAGTCAAAGTTTTGTTCCAACAGGATTTTTTTCGGCAAGAGCTGGTTTGAGTTACTAAAAAAGAAGATCAAATACAGAGGACAACTGTTTTTAATTTTTTGTCCATAGATATAAAAAATGTAGCGCACATCCAGTCTTTAATTTACCCAAAATAAGTTCGAAGCTTGTTCCCTCAGTTTAATTCTTTTTATTTCCCTTCATTAAATAATTTACAGGTGATCTTTGTTCTGTAACTGTGGAAACTTGGAGAAAACGCTTGCAATCTGAGTTCCGAATAAAAACATCTCATAGCTGCTGCGCCAAAAGCAAAATGAATCCAACAGCGGTTTTGGATAACCCGTTCAAAAACTATGTGGATTTACACAAACACACCACACCGACACACACATACACACATATACACACACACAAACATAAGCAAGCACACTCGCACACACTGACACAAGAAAATATGCACACAGACATATACGCAAAAACACACCTATACATATACAGACTAAAACACCTCACACACATGCAGACACATTCATCTACAAATACACACGCACACTCAACCCCCACCCCCATGCACACACACACATACACACAAGAGTGTAACCTACTCGCAAATATCACATACAGAAACAGACAAGCACACACAAAACGCGCAGACAAACAAATACACAAACAAACACAGACAAACGTATCCATAAGCACACTTTACAATTATACAATCAATACGCAGACAAACAGACAAAATGTCCCCTCATTCAATACAGTACAAGTGATTTCGCTGGATCGGAGGAGACTTTATACACACACAAACACACACCCGCAAAAGCACACATACACACAGGGACGTAAAGTTTTCTGGGAATTCGGAAACTTGGAGGAAATGCTTGCAACCTGAGCTTGGAATAGAACCCTCTTATAGCTGCTCGGCCAGCAACAAAATGAAACCAGCAGCAGTTATGAAGAACCCGTTCAAAAAATAACTGGACGTGCATAAACACAACAAAACACAAACACACACAAAAATAAACAAAAAAACAAAAGAAACATACGCACACAATGAACAAAATAAGCACAAACGCACACACTAAAAACACAACCTTATATATATATATATTTATATGTATAAAATTATTTATATACATATATATATATATATATATATATATATATATATATATACCCCAAAAATTGCCTCACACATGCAGACATACTTATATAGAAATACGCACACGCTCCCCGAACGCAAACATACACACATACACGCATACTCACAAGAGTAACCTTCACCCATATATCACACACGCAAACAGACAAGCACACACAAAACACGCACACAAACAAACAAACAGTCATAAACAGACGCGCGTACCCACACAATCACTTACACAATTGCTCAATCATTACTCAGACAAACTGGCGAACGACAAAAACTCACACACATACACAAACAACACATACACACTGAAAAAAATTAAACAAAACCTGACCAAATTACTTTTTTGTGTTTTGTCTGTGTCAGTGTGGGAAAGCATGTTTTCTGCAATGAGAGCAAAGTAACCTTCGAATCCAGTTTCAAATGATAAAAACATGGTTACGATTTTATCCATGAACAATAGTTGCAACTTACTTCCGCGGTTTTTTGTAAATCTATTTCATTTTCGTTAGAGATATTTGAAATGTGGGACAAACTCTTGTCAGTAATGTCTTACAAAATGCAAAAATATTGAATACTGCCTTCTCGCACTATGGCAAGGTAATGAAATTGTGATTGCTTTCGGGCTGAAAAGAGGCATTCAAATCTATTTTAGATAGTTGAAAAACTTTTCTCCAATACAACCCAAATAACCAAATTCAAGCCTACCTATGCGCTAAAACTTTTGCAAAAGCGGTGGCTCGCTGTTTTTGGTAATTGAAAATGCGTCTTTTAAACAAATTTTGCTGACAAATTCCGTGAACACATAAAAATTTTGTCGTCAATCGGAAAACAAAATCCGGATCGCTCTGTCAAAGTTTTGTTCCAACAGGATTTTTTTCGGCAAGAGCTGGTTTGGGTTACTAAAAAAGAAGATCAAATACAGAAGACAACTGTTTTTAAATTTTTGTCCATAGATATAAAAAATGTAGCGCACATCCAGTCTTTAGTTTACCCAATTCAAGTTCGAAACTTGTTCCCTCAGTTTAATTCCTTTTAATACCCCTTCATTCAAAAATGTACGAGTGATCTTGCCGGATTTTTGGATAATTTAAAATTCTATTCACACAAACACACTTTAGGCAATGCAGACATACACACAGTGACGTAAAAATTTCTGTGACTTCGGAATTTTGGAGGAGTTACTTGCAATCTGAGTTTGGAATAAAAAACCTCTCCTAGCTGCTCCGCCAAAAACAAAATCAAGCCTTCTCTGGTTTTGATAAACTTGTTCAGAAAATAATTGAACGTACACAAATAAACCAAACACACAATAATAAACAAAAAAAAATATACGCACCTAGTAAGAAAAAAAACACACCCACACACACGCAAAAAGTTTTTACATATACAACCCAAAACAGCTCACACACACGAAGAAATACTCATATACTAATATACACACCCATCCACCTGCCCCCCCCCCACACACACACAGGCACGCATTCGCACAAGAGTGTAACTTACACCCATATATCACACACACACAAACAGACAAGCACACACAAAACACGTACACAAACAAACACCCAGACATACACAGAAGCGCATACCCACACGCACACTTACACAATTACACAATCAGTACATAGACAAACAGGCGAACAAACAACACACACACATACACAAACGCACATACCCACTGAAAAATAAAAACAGACAAAACTTGAAAAAATTGTTTTTTTGTGTGTTTTGTCTGTGTCGTTGTGGGAATGCATGTTTTCTGCAATGAGAGCAAAGCCAACAGCAAATTCAGTTTCATATGATAAAAACCGTGGTAACGAGTTTATCCGTGAATACTAGCTGCAAGTTTTATGGCTGCTTATACGACACCAGTAACTTATTTCCGGGGTTTTGTAACTCTATTTCATTGTCCATTGTCGTTAAAGATATTTGAATTGCGAAATGTGGGACGAAAACTTGTCATTAGTTTGCACCAGATGCAAATATTATTGAAATTTGCCTTTTCCGACAGTAGTAAGGTAATGGAAATGTGATTGCTTTCGGGCTGAAAAAAAGCAATTAAATCTATTTTGGATAGTTGAAAATTTTTTGTCCATACAAACCTTATAACCAAATTCAAGGCCACTTATGCAATAAAACTCTATAAAAAGCGGTTGTTCAATGTTTATAGTGATTGCAAATGCCTTTGTCAACAAATTTTGCTAACAAATTCCGTGAACACATAAAACTTTTTGTCAATCGGAAAGCGAAGTCTGGATTACCCGGTGAAACTATTGTTCCAACAGGAATTTTTCCGGCAAGAGCTTGTTTAATTTACTTATAAAGAAGATCAATTTTAGCTGTGAATAGAGAAGATTACTGTTTGCAACTTTTTGTCCATTGATATCAAAATTGTAGCGCACATCCAGTCGTTAATTTATCCTAATTAAGCTCAAAGTTTGTTCCCTCGGTTTAGTTCTTTTTAATTTCCCTTCATTCATTAATGTACAAGTGATTTTGCTAAAACGTGCAGGAAGCTTAAAAAAATTGTAAAATAGATTTTAGGAGAGTTTACACACATAAGAATGATTTTTTTGCAATGAGAAAAAACCCCTTCAAATCCAGTTTTACATGATGAAAACCGTGGAAACGATTTTATCCATGAATACTAGCTGCAACAATTAAGGCTTTTTATAAGACACCAGGAACTTATTTCCGGGGTTTTGTAACTCTATTTCATTGTCCATTGTCGTTAAAGATATTTGAATTGCAAAATGTGGGACGAAAACTTGTCAGTAGTTGGCACCAGATGCAAATATTATTGAAATTTGCCTTTTCGGACAGTAGTAAGGTAATGGAAATGTGATTGCTTTCGGGCTGAAAAGAAGCATTCAAAACTATTTTGGATAGCTGAAAAACTTTTCTCCAATACAACCCAAATAACCAAATTCCAGCCTACTTATGCGCTAAAACTTTTGCAAAAGCGGTGGCTCGCTGTTTTTAGTGATTGAAAATGCGTCTTTTAAACAAATTTTGCTATCAAATTCCGTGAACACATAAAAATTTTGTCGTCAATCGGAAAGCAAAATCCGGATCGCTCAGTCAAAGTTTTGTTCCAACAGGATTTTTTTCGGCAAGAGCTGGTTTGAGTTACTAAAAAAGGATCAAATACAGAAGACAACTGTTTTTAAATTTTTGTCCATAGATATAAAAAAAGGAGCGCTTAACCAGTCTTTAGTTTACCCAAATTAAGTTCGAAATTTGTTCCCTCAGTTTAATTCTTTTTAATTCCCCTTCATTCAAAAATCTACGAGTGATCTTGCCGGATTTTTGGGGAATTTACATTCCTACTCACACAAACACACTTTAGGCAATGCAGACATAAACACACTGACGTAAAAATTTCTGTGAATTCGGAATTTTGAGGAATTACTTGCAATCTGAGTTTGGAATGAAAAACCTCTCCTAGCTGCTCCGCCAAAAACAAAATCAAGCCTTCTCTGGTTTTGATAAACTTGTTCAGAAAATAATTGAACGTACACAAATAAACCAAACACACAATAATAAACAAAAAAAAATATACGCACCTAGTGAGAAAAAAAAACACACCCACACACACGCAAGAAGTTTTTACATATACAACCCAAAACAGCTCACACACACGAAGAAATACTCATATACTAATATACACACCCATCCACCTGCCCCCCCCACACACACACACACAGGCACGCATTCGCACAAGAGTGTAACTTACGCCCATATATCACACACACACAAACAGACAAGCACACACAAAACACGTACACAAACAAACACCCAGACATACACAGAAGCGCATACCCACACGCACACTTACACAATTACACAATCAGTACATAGACAAACAGGCGAACAAAAAACACACACACTTACACAAACATCACATACCCACTGAAAAATAAAAACAGACAAAACTTGAACAAATTTTTTTTGTGTGTTTTGTCTGTGTCGTTGTGGGAATGCATGTTTTCTGCAATGAGAGCAAAGCCAACAGCAAATTCAGTTTCATATGATAAAAAACGTGGTAACGAGTTTATCCGTGAATACTAGCTGCAACTTTTAAGGCTGCTTATAAGACACCAGTAACTTATTTCCGGGGTTTTGTAACTCTATTTCATTGTCCATTGTCGTTAAAGATATTTGAATTGCGAAATGTGGGACGAAAACTTGTCAGTAGTTTGCACCAGATGCAAATATTATTGAAATTTGCCTTTTCGGACAGTAGTAAGGTAATGGAAATGTGATTGCTTTCGGGCTGAAAAAAAGCAATTAAATCTATTTTGGATAGTTGAAAATTTTTTGTCCATACAAACCTTATAACCAAATTCAAGGCCACTTATGCAATAAAACTCTATAAAAAGCGGTTGTTCAATGTTTATAGTGATTGCAAATGCCTTTGTCAACAAATTTTGCTAACAAATTCCGTGAACACATAAAACTTTTTGTCAATCGGAAAGCGAAGTCTGGATTACCCGGTGAAACTATTGTTCCAACAGGAATTTTTCCGGCAAGAGCTTGTTTAATTTACTTATAAAGAAGATCAATTTTAGCTGTGAATAGAGAAGATTACTGTTTGCAACTTTTTGTCCATTGACATCAAAATTGTAGCGCACATCCAGTCGTTAATTTATCCTAATTAAGCTCAAAGTTTGTTCCCTCGGTTTAGTTCTTTATAATGTCCCCTCATTCAACAGTGTATTAATGATTTTGCTGCATTTCAGGAGATTTTTTACACACACAAACACACTCACAGAAAAACACAACTATACATATACACGCTAAAACACCCCTCCCACATGTTTTCTGGAATGAAAACAAAACAACCTTCAAATCCAGTTTTACATGATAAAAACGGTGGAAACGATTTTATCTATGAATACTAACGAACTGCAACTTTTAAGGTTTTATATAGGACACCAGTAACTAATTTCCGGTGTTTTTTGTAACTCTTTTTCATAGTCAATTTTCGTTAAAGATATTTGAAATGTAAAATTTGAAACGAAATTTTGTCGGTATTCTCCACGACATGCAAAGATTATTGAAATTTGTTTTCTGGACAGTAGGAAGGTAATGTAGGGTAAAGTAAATGTATTTGCTTTCGGGCTAAAAAATGCTTTCAAAGCTATTTTGTGTAGTTCAAAAAAATTTTTTCTGTACAATCTGGATAAGCAAATTCAAGGCCACTTATGCGCTAAAACTTTTGCAAAAGCGGTTGCTCATTGTTTATGGTGATTGCAAATGCGTTTGTTAACAAAATTTTTTTAACAAAATCCGTGAACACAAAAAAATTTTGTCTTCAATCGGAAATCAAAATCTGGACACATCGGTCAAAGTTTTGTTCCAACAAGATTTTTTCCTGCAATAGCTTGTTTGAGATACTAAAGCAGAAGATCAAATATAGTTGTGAATAAAGAAGACAAGTGTTTTCAAATTTTTGTCAATTGATATCAAAATTGGAGCGCATTTCCAGTCATTAATATACCCAAAAAATATAGCTGCATTCAAAAGAGTTGTTTTAATGAGACTTGAGAGTTAAAAAATTTGTTGAAAAAATGATTAAAAATTATCTTTTTTTTAAACTCCACATTTAGCTTAAAACTATCGATTCAAGAACTGATTAATTTGATTTTGAAATGGTGGATCTAGACTTGTTATAGAAACTGATGAAATTTATTTTTCTGATGTCAACTATTACCTAACGTTGCCCGGTTTGAAGTTTCTTTGATTTCATACAAGGATCATATCTGATTTCATACTGTCCATACTTGATTTTTTAGTACGATCCTTGAATGAAACCAAAGAAATCATATATGATCCTTTTATGTTTACCAAGAAATCATATATGATCCTAGTACGAATACCAAGATTCATACATCTATTTTTCAAAAATCTTTAACCATTTATGTTTTTTTGTTTTTATTCGGTAGGGCATCATCTATATGATACCCCGGCATCATATTGTGATCCGCCAAAAGACCCTAACGTACAATATCAATTGCAAGTTGGGCACGAAATAAAAGAGTAGATCCAAGCAGATAACAAAATTTTTGACATATACTGATGCCAGTTTATGCATATAAATGCTCATTTATAAAAAAATTAATCAAGAAAAAAAATTGCATATCACGTCAAGTTCGTTTTCTGAATACGTTTGAACCACAAACTTATTCTTTTAGAGCACACAAAGAATCAAATGTGGATTGCAAATGCGATATAATAATTTACTAAGTGCTCTGACTACATTATAGGAGAATTTGTGGAACCAGTCAATGTTTATGTGTCATATATGACCCTTTATGATATCCAAGAATTTTTTTCAACTTCAATGGAAAATCAAAATTATACAGTTTTTAGTATTTGAATTTTTTTGTATGATCCCTTTATGATTTCTAGAAAATCATATATGGTCCTTGTATGACTACCAAGAATTCATACAAATCATATATGACCTAGTATGATTACTAAGAATAATATATGACCTAGTACGAAATCAAAGAAAGTTGTATGATCGTTGACCCGGTTGAGCAAAAAAATATATCTACCGAGAATGCGGTGTAGAAAGTGGCCTGGCCAGAGTTCACATCAATTCCTTTGATAATTATTCACAAAACCGCAAACCGGATATTGGAACCCGGGTATTTTAAATTTTAAGTTTTCAAAAATAGAAATCGATTTACCTGAAACAGAAAATCAGCAAAACAAATGTTCTGAACACGTGCTGAGCAGCCAATTTCAGAGTTTGTATCATTGTTTTTTCTTGTGACCTCTTCTCTGATAAAAAAAATAAATAAAGGAGGCAAAAAATTATTGAGAGGTAGAAAAGTGAAATAAGCGGTTGTTTATCGCCTAAGGAATTCAGAATATTATCCTAAACTAATATTCACGGGGAGATTGTTCCTATCAACTTTTCTGGACCAATAAAAACACCCGCTTGCTTTACATAAACCAAATGTTGTTGTTTTATAAATATATGTTTAAATAGGCACTACATAAAATTATAAAAGATTTCATCAATCAAAAATGTGTATCTCTTTATTTTTTCCTCAAATTATTTTCTTAAAGATATGGGAATAGATAGCAAAGGTTTTTAATAATGAAACGCTAA
>NW_027451083.1:0-71140 GCF_964194025.1 Convolutriloba macropyga
ACAAATACAAAGAAACATACACACACACATATACACATACACACACACATACACAGAAACACACACGCACATACACACACACACACATCCACACATACGGACACACACACACGCACACATACACAAACACAGAAACACACACACATAAACACAAAGACACGCACACACATACACAGAAACACACACACACACACACAAACACACGCACACGCATACACAGAAACACACACGCAAACACAAACACATAAACACACGCACACAGATACACAGAAACACACATACACATAAACACAAACATACGCACACTTATACACAGAAATACCCACACCCATACACATACACACACAAACACAGAAACAAAAACACACACACATAAAAACAAACACAGGCGCACACATACAAAGAAACACACATACACATACACACACACATACACAGAAACACACACACACACATAAACACAAACACACGCACATACATACACAGAAATACCCACACACATACACACACACACATCCACACATACGGACACACACACACACGCACACAAACACAAACACAGAAACACACACACATAAACACAAACACACGCACACACATACACAGAAACACACACACACACACAAACACACGCACACGCATACACAGAAACACACACACATAAACACAAACACACGCACACACATACAAAGAAACACACACACACACACACACAAACACACGCACACACATACACAGAAACACACACACACACACACAAACATACACAAAAACACACGCACACACATACACAGAAACACACATACACATAAACACAAACACACGCACACATACACAGAAATACCCACACACATACACATACACACACAAACACAGAAACAGAAACACACACACATAAAAGCAAACACAGGCGCACACATACAAAGAAACACACATACACATACACACACACATACACAGAAACACACACACACATAAACACAAACACACGCACATACATACACAGAAATACCCACACACATACACACACACATCCACACATACGGACACACACACACGCACACATACACAAACACAGAAACACACACACATAAACACAAACACACGCACACACATACACAGAAGCACACACACACACACACACACACACAAACACACGCACACGCATACACAGAAACACACACACATAAACACAAACACACGCACACACATACAAAGAAACACACACACACACACACACACACACAAACACACGCACACACATACACAGAAACACACACACATAAACACAAACACACGCACGCACATACACAGAAACACACACTCACATACACACACACATACACACACAAACACACACACACATACAAGCTCAAAGCGTACCTCAACCTGGTTTGTCATTCAATGCTTACAAATCTGAACTATTTCAATATACTGAGAAGTAATATATATACGCACTGTTATTAGCGTCGTTGATTCCTGTCTTCATGTATTCGCCAGCTGAGTTCTGAATATAATTGAGCACAAAATACACAAACACACAAGCACATCTCTGCTCATTGAATCCCCTGTAAGCTCCGTCACACACCAATATAACCTAATTATTAAATCTATATTTGAATTGTTAAACATAGATACATCAATCAAAATATAAGCATCTTTTCCCTTTGTGCCCCTCCTTCAGCTTAGTGGGTGCTTATTATTTGCAGCCGCAGACGTATTTGCCATTTTTTACTTATTAATTCACTATATAACGGCACGTGATTTGTAACTCGAGGTGCATAAAGTACTGAGGGGTAATGAAACTTACAGACGTTATTAAATACCAATTTTAAATGAACAAAAAGCTTAAAGTAATGCAAAGCTGTGGTTATAATTGAAGTGGAAAACTATATGGCCAAATACTTTGACCTTGCATGAGCTCCAGTTATTTAGATAATTAGCCATTTGTGGTTTTTTTCTGTTTTTGCCCCCACCCCCAGTCCTATATAAACGTTCTGTTTGCACCCCCGCCCTAAAAAGTGTATTTTTTTGTCCATGGAGATCCTTCTGTTTAGGCACAATAAATGGCCGGCACCGGTACAAGATAGGAAGGATTTTTGTTACCGGTTGTCAAAAAAATTACTGCCATAAAGTCAATCCTATGAAAGATAAGCGCATATATGGAAAAAACCTTCATTTTTCTTTGTCTGCTTACATTTCAATCAGATTTGAAATACTGTAAATGCGTTAATTTCAAAAGCTCGCTACCTAATTAAATTGTAAATGCGCCGTTTGTGTTTAATTGTATATGTATGAAATGCAAATGTTATGCTATAACATGTGAAAGGGGGTGCAAATGGATATGGGGGGGCAAAAACAGAAAAGTTCCCAATTTGTTATCCAATTTTAAATTTTTTTTATTAATTTAGTTTTCATAAGTTGTGATATGAATAAAAATTTTGTTATTACTCGTATTATGTACAAACAAAATATTGTCGTCTACCCGTTCGATTTTCGCTATGCTTTATAGCTAATAACTCGTTCTATTCTCATTTGCTGCTTTTGTTGATAGTTTGATAAATTTCTTATGCGAATCAAATTTTTTTGCAAGTTCCAAGTTTTGCTGTTTCATGAACCGTTTTTGAATATATAATAAAATGTCCCCTTAATTACACATTGGTCGAAAATCACGCTGTTTAACTTTTTTCAACAATTTGAATGTTGAATAGATGCTTCCGCTGAGTTCTTTTGATAGAGCCCTTTTTCCCTTTTTCCCCTCCTCCAGCTTAGTGGGTGCTTATTATTTGCAGCCGCAGACTTATTTGCCATTTTTTACATATTAAATCACTACCTAACGGCACGTGATCTGTAACTGTAGATGCATAATGTACGGGGGGTTAATGAAATTTGTAGATGTTAGAGAATAACAATTGTAAATAAACAAAAAGGTTTTTATTTATGCCAAGATGTGGTTATAATTAAAGTGAAAAACTTTTAATGGCCAAACTTTTTGACCTTGCATGAGCACCATTTATTTAGCTAATTAGCCATTTTGCATTCAATTTAATTTTGTTAATTTATTTTTCATAAATTGTGATAGGAAGAAATCTTTTGTCATTAGTCGTATTATGTATAAGCAAAACATTGTCTTCTGCTCGTTCAATTGTTGCTATATTTTATAGCTATGGAGTATTTTTGGTTTCCTTGGTTCCAGTGGAACTAACTCGTTCTATTCGAATTTGCTGCTTCCGTTGATGAATTTGACAAATTTCTTATGCGAATAAATATACTTTGCCAGTTTTGTGCTTTTATGATCCGATTTTGAACATATGATAAAATGTTCTCTTTCTTTATACAGTGGTCGAAACTCACGCTTTGTAACTTAATTTTCAACCAATTGAATGTCGAATAGATGTTTCTGCTGTTTTTTATAGTGTCTTTGGCTTAATGAAGGGAAATATTTCAAAATACGTGAAATCAGAAACAGTTTAAACATTGCAAATGAGTAACGCATTACTTCGGTATCATTGTTGGGAAACAAGTTCTGAAGAGCTTACCTGAAAAGTGTTTGTGTTGTTCGGATCATTGACAAGGTCACCCACGCCAACCCACGAAGCTACGATTCCAAACGTTGCTTTGAAATCAGGATCCGGTACCCGCGAACTTGCGGTCGCTAAGTCCTCATCTCTCAAGTTCCGCACGAAGGCTCCAAATGTCGAGGTGGAATTGTCGGATTGCCGCCTCTTTCGCGTTGCGTTAGCTGTTGATTCATTAGTAAATTTGTTGTTTATCAATGCCCCAGCGAACGTAAGGCCGTTTGTGTTATTGAAGTCCGCGGGTTGCGTTGGGAGGTCATCGGTAGAATCACAAGGGGAGGTGAGAAACCCGTTATTACAGGCACAATAATCGGTAACTTTTTGTCCGACGATGGTCGCTTGGCTCGGCAATTTTTGTTGGGGTGAGCAGGCTCCGTCGATGTGAGGTACTTCAACATCACCAGCATCTTCACCAACAGACAAGCCGATATCTTCAATACTGTCTATACCTGCTGTAGACGTTATGATAGCCGTTATGGTAGAATAAGAAGTTACATTAGTATCTGGGCTTGAAGTCACTCCTCCAACCAACGACTCGTTCCGGTCACCTGTGGCCGATCCCCCAATTGTTGTTCCATCCAAGTCCACCGGTGTCGAGGAGTTAGACAAAGATCCTGGATCCACAGTTGGGGTAGGGATGTTGACAAGTTGCCCTGTATTTGCTGTCACTGCAGACGTTGGAACCAAGTTCGCCACAGGTGAGGAGTTAGACAAAGATCCTGGATCCACAGTTGGGGTTGGGATGTTGACACGTTGTCTTGTAGTTGCTGACAATGCAGGCGTTGGAACCAAGTTCGCCACAGGCGAGGAGTTAGACAAGGATCCTGGATCCACAGTTGGGGTTGGGATGTTGACACGTTGTCTTGTAGTTGCTGACAATGCAGGCGTTGGAACCAAGTTCGCCACAGGTGAGGCGTTAGACAAGGACCCTGGATCCACAGTTGGGGTTGGGATGTTGACACGTTGTCTTGTAGTTGCTGGCAATGCAGGCGTTGGAACCAAGTTTGCCACAGGCGATGAGTTAGACAAAGATCCTGGATCCACAGTTGGGGTTGGGATGTTGACACGTTGTCTTGTAGTTGCTGGCAATGCAGGCGTTGGAACCAAGTTTGCCACAGGCGATGAGTTAGACAAAGATCCTGGATCCACAGTAGGGGTTGGGATGTTGACACGTTCTCTTGTAGTTGCTGACAATGCAGGCGTTGGAACCAAGTTCACCGCAGGCGAAGAGTTAGACAAGGACCCTGGATCCACAGTTCCAGTGTTGATCGCGACAGTTGTAGTTGATGTCGGTGCAGGCGTTTGAACCAAGTTCACCGCAGGCGAAGAGTTAGACAAGGATCCTGGATCCACAGTTCCAGTGTTGATCGCGACAGTCGTAGTTGATGTCGGTGCAGGCGTTTGAACCAAGTTCACCGCAGGCGAAGAGTTAGACAAGGACCCTGGATCCACAGTTCCAGTGTTGATCGCGACAGTCGTAGTTGATGTCGGTGCAGGCGTTTGAACCAAGTTCACCGCAGGCGAAGAGTTAGACAAGGACCCTGGATCCACAGTTCCAGTGTTGATCGCGACAGTTGTAGTTGATGTCGGTGCAGGCGTTTGAACCAAGTTCACCGCAGGCGAAGAGTTAGACAAGGACCCTGGATCCACAGTTCCGGGGTTGATCGTGCCACTTGTAGTTGATGTCAATACAGTCGTTGGAGCCAAGTTCACCGCAGGCGAGGAGCTAGACAAGTATCCTGGATCCACAGTTTCGATGTTGTTCAGACCTAGTGTAGTTGCTTCCAAGAAAGATGTTGAATCCAAGACCGGAGATACGGATGTTCTATTTAGATCTGAAGACGGAGTAGTTGACGAAGCATTCGAGGGGCAAATGTTTTCGGCTTCTAGTATTGGATCTGAACCTCCTTGATCCAACACATAAAAGTGCTGTCCAGAAGAATTGGTATTCGTTGTTCCATTATAGAGATCAGTCACTTGTGCAGTCCCAGAACCGGGCAGTTCAAAGTTACCTAAAACAAAATGCTACTATTTGATTCCTGCTTTTGCTTTAATCTATTAGTTATCAAAAGTACAAATAAAAATTTTTATTTGTACTTTTGATAACTATATTTATCATAAGTGCAAATAAAAATTTTTATTATTTGAGATCAAACAAATTTGTTTTTGTGTGATGGCCGAACCTTTTTATGTAATGCATCCGCATCGTTGGGCTTCAAACGGGAAAATTTATCGTCTGGTTGTTTTTTCAGACTATTTTTGAAGAAACAAAAAGTATTAAACAGAACTATGAGAAATATGGGATTACTCGATCTAAATCTAGTTTATACCAGGCGTCAGTATTATGGAGACGAGCTTCACTGAATCCAGCATAGCATATTTTTGGTTATGATCATAGTGAGAAAGAAAATTCACAACTGCAAAAATTATGGTCTTAAGTCTTGGAACAACGATATCTCTGCCAACACTCTTACCTTGTTCTTTCATTTGTCGCTTAATTTTAAAATGTTGATTACATAAAAAGTGAATACTTTTTTCAAATAATTCAATTTTCCTATTTATGATTACTGTAACAATCGTTTTCAGTGTGGCGAGGGATGTAACATTGGGGATGCAAATATGGGATTGAAAGTAATAGTGTTGGATTTGCACTGCGAACGAGTACTAAAAAGCTGATGTCATTCGCTCAACGAAAGTAGGATTTAGGAGCAGAGAGACATAAAACTGAAATAAGTGTTTAATTGCTCTCCTAGAGAAGCAATTATTATAAACGTGTGTGTCGTTTTATAATGCAAAATTTTTGCTTGACCGTTTTTACTCTTTGAATGACTTTTAACCCCTTGACTTCTTACGTTTGGCGTGATCTAAAATTCTCTCTTAATCACAATTTCATGCAGTTGAACTAAATTGACGGCAATTCAATGCTAAAAGTCAACTGAAAAATGCGCCAAAATTGGTGCCATTTTTTACTTCAAATCCCAATAGTGGTATAATTTAACCTGTATTGTGGTTATTTGAAGCCCACTATTGAACTTTGTTGTTCAATTTAGGCTTCCCTCCCCATACCCACAACCCACCCCCCCCCCCCACTGAAGCAGACTGCAATTGATTAGAGCTATCCACTAATCGTTCGGGAGCAAATCTTCCGACGTTTAGTTGGTTATGTTTTGTTGCAGAAGACGGAAAATTAAGAGAACCAGTCCGAGAAGTTGACGCTTAAAAACCATAAAAAATTGGCGTTGAAGCTGAATGCATTTACTTTAAGTGCAGTCTACGCTTCAGCGCAGATCTTAGGTAATTTTGCGTTGGATTCACCGTAGATCTTACATGACGTTGCGTTGATTTCACATTTTCCACAAAGAAAGTGGTTTTTCAGAGAAAGCAGGTAAGGTATCACAGTGGTAGGAAACGTGATGTGCAAGCAAAATGGCAGCGGTTCCAGTCTCGCAAAGAATCTCTATGCGTTGATTTTTTTGTACAATCTACGCTAAATTCAACGCTAATTTACGTGAGATCTACGCTTGGAAACACGAAGTTGTGAAAAATCTACATTTATAAACAAAAAAATATGCAAGATCTTTGCTTAGAAAAGCAGACCTCAACGCATTCACCGCAAAATCATGGAATAAAAGCACTAATTTTTTCGACTTATGATATTCATGAGGAAAAAAGAAGAGGGAAAACACCAAACAATGACCAAATGCTATATGACAGCGCCCACAAAAGCTGCAGACCAAGCACCAGCCAGCTACAAAAAAAGAGAGACCACTCTAGCTCAAAAAAGAACAAAGATCAAGCACATTTGACCAGAAACCGAAAGAGGCAGCGGGTAACACAGTCGAAACTCCTAAATCGAAAAAAAAGAAAACTGAATAGAAAAGTAAACAAATCGCGTCCAGATTATCTCGTTCAACTCGTTAAACAAACAAAGAGATCTGGGTTACTTTTAACACTTCTGAGTTGAGAATTACACAATTGCTGATGTTGCAGAAACAAATTCTCACAAAAACACATTTAAAAATTTCAAAAAACCAAGTAGAATATGTGAAGAAAACCCACATTACGCAAAAAAAGTATAGATTACAAATATCACCCTAATCGAACAACACCACACATGTCTACCACATCAAAAGCAACGAATAATACAAAATAACAATCAACAAACAACAGCAAGAAAAAGTCCAAATGGATCGAACCAAAACAAAAAGCAGAGTAAAGTTAGAAACAAAAAAATGAACAAGAAACGACAAGTGATTAGGATTTGGCAGAAGAATCCTTTGAAACAGATGTCACTTGCTACATCAGAGAATTGATGTAATATTGGCAATGTGTTAAGTTTAAAAAGCAAAATGTTTCTTATTAGAACTAGTTCCCCAAAACAACGAGAATGAGAGAAGAGGACTTGGATATAAAAAAACTTAACAACAAGAATTGCATTAGCTCGCACACACAGGAAGTCTTAGAAATTTCACAAAGGTGACAACAAAAACACTTTATACAAGGATCACAATTCAGAAAAACTCCGAGTCACTGTGCGAATTTAGATGATTTATAAACAAAAAACAAATGCGCAAGAAGGAGCTCAATTGAATTTACAATCGACATCAAAAACTGGGAAAACTGCATGTGTCATATTGATTCATGTGTCATCATCTAATGTTGAGTTCGAAATTTTGGATAGCTACTATCTGGCAAAACCTGGACTAAAACTGTCGGCATCAAGCAAATTTCTAAAGGTGAGAATGAAAAAAAACATTTAAAATTACAGTAAATCATCATAAAATCACATGAAAGGTATTCAAAACTTATGCACAAGACTAAAACTTTCAAACCAACACATAGCACAATCAATTTTCAAAGTAAACTTCCAACCTAGAGAACAAAAAGGAAAAAGAATTCAATTTCACGTTATTGAGAAGGAAGCAAAAAAGAATAACGAAAAAAGAGAAATAAATATTAAAACTTAAAATGTCTTTACGAACGCTTCATAAATCTCTTGGCAACCACTGCAAAACAAAGCCAAAGCATAGCAATTAACTGTTACACTACGAAAAAGCAGACGCAGTGTATTGACATCCTCGCAATGAAAAAAACTAACAAGTCTCAGAGCTGAAATGTAATCCAGGAGAAATCGACTATAATAAAATTGGCTTGAATACACTCCACCAGGACACACAAAACTACTGTCACTGTCACTCAGATTGATACCCTTATCACCATAAAGCATCCTTCCAAGCGCACTTAAGTAGAAAAAATTTAGTCCCGGCCTCAGAAACCAAACCGTACACAACGCTCATTCCGCGACGCTCATTCAAAAAACGGATCACCATCGGAAAAATCGACAATGCAGACAGTCAAAAAACAAGGCCAGAAACGTAAGCTAGAAACACCAATCAAAATCAGACCCCACAAATTTATGATAAAATTCGGGGACAAGTCAGAAAACATAGTGAAATTGTGTTAACCTTAAGTAATTAAAGCTCAAGCTCATATAATCACCGAACCAAGAAGCCTATTGAAACTACTCTAGAATATGACCCGAAGCAACTTAATTAACAACAACAGTTCCAGTATATACAAGTAACTATCACAGTATACTAATAAAAAAAAGATTTGGCAAGCTCATATAATCACCGAACCAAGAAGCATATTGAAACTACTCTAGGATATGAACCGAAGCAACTTAATTAACAACAATAGTTCCAGTATATACAAGTAACTATCACTGTATACTAATAAGAAAAAAAGATTTAGCAAGCTCATATAATCACCGAACCAAGAAGGATATTGAAACTACTCTAGAATATGAACCGAATTTAACTTAATTAACAGCAACAGTTCCAGTATATACAAGTAACTATCACTGTATACTCATACGAAAAAAAAGATTTAGCAAGCTCATATAATCACCGAACCAAGAAGGATATTGAAACTACTCTAGAATATGAACCGAATTTAACTTAATTAACAGCAACAGTTCCAGTAAATACAAGTAACTCTCACTGTATACTAATAAGAAAAAAAGATTTAGCAAGCTCATATAATCACCGAACCAAGAAGGATATTGAAACTACTCTAGAATATGAACCGAATTTAACTTAATTAACAGCAACAGTTCCAGTATATACAGGTAACTATCACTGTATACTAATAAGAAAAAAAGATTTAGCAAGCTCATATAATCACCGTACCAAGAAGGATATTGAAACTACTCTAGAATATGAACCGAATTTAACTTAATTAACAGCAACAGTTCCAGTATATACAAGTAACTATCACTGTATACTAATAAGAAAAAAAGATTTAGCAAGCTCATATAATCACCGAACCAAGAAGGATATTGAAACTACTCTAGAATATGAACCGAAGCAACTTAATTAACAACAATAGTTCCAGTATATACAAGTAACTATCACTGTATACTAATAAGAAAAAAAGATTTAGCAAGCTCATATAATCACCGAACCAAGAAGGATATTGAAACTACTCTAGAATATGAACCGAATTTAACTTAATTAACAGCAACAGTTCCAGTATATACAAGTAACTATCAGAGTACACTATTAAAAAAATTTAGCAAAAGGGACTGAACATAAACGACGACTAACACAATTTGTTGTCTGCAAAATTTTTGGAGAGTATAAATGAATTTAGGAAAAAAACAAAAGAATTCTATCCATTGGAAAAAAAGAAAAGTGAACTTCCCAAACAATGACCAATCACTACATGACAAGGTTCGCTAAGCTGCAGACCAAGCACAAGCCAGCGACAAAGAGTATATAAAAGCCAGCCAGTGTGATACAGATATGAAAACAAAGGAATGATGCTTGGACAGGATTTCTAACATGACATCAGACGTTTCATAACTTTGCGGCCAATAAAAAGAACACCCGTTTACTGTTCGCTCACCAATATGCTGTGTTCTAATCGGTCCACTGCCCTCAAGTTCAAGTTTATTCTCAACATGTTTTGAAGTCAAGGTCGAACAAGATTATTAATTGGCTCGTCAAGTTAAGTCCTGGTACAACATGGAATAGAACGGAGAGTACAAAAAGGATGGCCCAAGATCCGCAGCAGATGCTTGTGGGCATTAAACATTTAAAGAAGTAACAATTCAAAAAAGCTCTCGAGAGACAAAATTATAAGATTTATAGGCAAAGAACATTAGTGAATACATTGAAAACGGTTACGTAGTAACAGTCCCTGTTGCACACAAGGTCGAAAAGTTGTCGGATTGAGAGTTGTACCTACCATATCCTCCAGTAGTCAACCAAAACTAACCGACAAAAGCTCGTAAGTTGCTAAATGATATGCAAACCTTCTTTGATCAAATCTTTGCTCACTGGTACCGCCATTATCCGAAACCTATTTGTTGTTCAGCTTAGTTTCTGTCAACTTCAACTTGTGTCCGCAACCATTGAGGGTATGTTCCTCCATGTGGGTGTTTCTGAGTTTGACCATCCATCAATGAGTTTTTTGTGGCGGGACGACTTAACAAATGTTTTACTGTATCAAAACACGCGTCATATGGAGACTCTTCCACGTTGCGTACCCATTGCATACAGAAATCAGTACCCGGAAGCAATCAAAGTTTTCCTAGAAAAGTTCTCCTGCGCTTGGTGCTGAGCCTACTGTCTAAGGTAATTGATCCTATTGCGTACCCATTGCAGCGTTATGCCAGTGCACAGTCGTACGCTATCACTATTTGGTCACGTTGGACAAATGAGTGCTACCGGAGGATGCTACCGAGTATACTTAGAGCAGAAAAATATTATCCAGCAAAAAACGAGATTTTTAATATAGGATTTAAATGACTAAAATACGTCCTAATATACAAAGAAAATTTCAAAAAAAGTTTGTTTAACCTCATTTTAAGTAAATAGTATTACGATATGTATCAAATAGGGGGGTTTTTGGTTTAATAAATTTAGGTTCTTGAGACGATTGTTGAACGATTATGAACGGATTTTGACGTCAATTGTATCAGACAACAAAAACGGTTAACGAGCATCAAAAAAACATTGCCGTCTAAACCTCACTTGTTGCTATATACACACCAATGCTTATACGTTAGCTTATTCAGATGTACGTTGCGTTATGATGCTAATACGTTGCTCACTGGACTTCTGTTCTTGAATTGACTTACGAAAGAGTGCTGTATTCACCTTTACAGGCCCCCTCCCCTTTTATGGTATATTAATCAAAATTGGAGTGGGGAGGTGGCGAAGAGTGTGTGTGTGTGTGTGTGTGTGTGGGGGGGGGGGGGGAGTGTTTGGGGGTATGCCTATATTGACAACTAAGATGAACGGTATTATAGTAAATAGGGAGGGTGAAGCAACATGGCAATTAGACTTACATCCACTGGGTATGTTGATGCCGGCTCTTGCGAATTCATTAGTCTGCGGGAAATTTAACGATGGGTCGAAATCGAATTTGATGTAGCAAATAGTAGCATTGCCTCCACTTGTGAAATTGCAGCCGAGGAAGATGGATGTACTGTGCCCAGACGACGATGTATCGGCGGACCATCTAACGAAGAAAGCCCAGTCAACTGCATTGGCATTCAAGTAGTTCTGGGCGACGCTGGAGTTTATATAGCCAAAAGATGTCTCGTATGTTCCATATGAACTGGTGTTAATAAGCATCGCTCCTGCCATGACACCAGACGAAGAAGAGTCAAAGTCAGCAGCTGACGTCAGCACCTCGCCTGCTCCTGATGCGAATGATACGTATCCACCATGACATAAGAAGAAGCTGAAACCGTAGCCGGATTATTCCACATTCTACATTCAACCAATTATCTCCTCACCTGGCTCACCCCAATTACCCCCTCTTTTGGCGCAATTACACCCACTCCTTGACTCCTGCACCGAATTACCCCCCCCCCCCCGAATTTTGAAGAGCTTGGGTTGGATGCCACACTCTAAAAATTTTATCGTATGAAATCAACAAAAAATGTGCATTTTTACCCGATTTCTCGCGTGAAAATAGACACACGATAAAAGGCCAATTTACACGAGAAATCGTGTAAAATTACACGATTCTCTCGGGCTTAACGTCATGACTTCTCGTGTGATTCACACGATAAATCATGCAAAATTCATGCAATTCATACAAATAAACTCCCGAATGAAAAAACTGGTGTCTATCTTCAATGCCTAATTAACAAAAGACAAAGCTCAGAAAACCAGTCGAGTGTAATCTAGGATTTTTGATCTGGGTTTCAACATTTAAACCTTAGCGTTCATAAAAAAATTTACCTTTGTGTTCATTTGATTACTTTTAAATACAACAAATACAATTTTTTATCACACGAGGAAAAATCATGTGTTTTCACATGAGAAAATTTTAAAGTGCATCCACGAAATCAAATCCTTTCATTTTGCGGTACAATGGGGGGGCGGGGGGGTTGCGGAATGGGTAGGGGGCATTTTTTAAGTGGGGACAGACGCAAATAGACTCAAACTTCAAAGTGGGGCTAAAAGATAAGTGGGGGTACTAGTAACGGGTACAGAGAAGCAATAAAAAGTATGGCGAAATCATTTGACTCATTTTCAGAGTATGATTAACATTCAGTACTCATTCGGAACATTTCCAGAGTAACAGTATTTTTCAGTACTGATTCGAAACAGTTTTCGACTACTCTTCAAATACAGTAATTTTCAGTAGGGATTCGCAATATTTTCGGGGTGAGAATGACTTTCAGCACTGATTTAGAAAAATTTCAGATTAACATTAACTTTATGTACTATTTCGCAAGGTTCTAAACGCCCGTTGAAATAAAGAGTTCCTAAAAAAACATCATTCCATAACATGCCACTCCAGACAACCCAAGATAAGGTCGAGATCCAAACAGAGCTATGATGAAACCCACTCGAACGCACACCCGTGTGTTCCCAAAACGAAGTTACAGGGGCTGGACATCGATTCCAGTGCACAAAAATCTGGACTATGGTCTGAATTTGGTCAGATCAGAAATCACTTCGGTCCAAAAGGTTTAATCATCGTCTCTATAGTCTAGACCATGGTCTGGGATCTGCCATTTCAGAGGTCACCTCGCTTTGAAAAGACTGACCAGAGGTCTTTTTAATCTGGAAAGTTTGATCAGAGGTTGTTTCTTCCGAGATTAAAGACTAATTGTTGTGATAAACTTATTAAATTGTTTAAGATTGGAACAATGAATACTGCCGATGATGTAGCAACAAACGAAGAGTTCTGGTTGTCACAGACGAGGAACCGGGTCCGCTCAGATATCATTACACTTCATCCTCAGTTATCATATCAACCCCAGTTGCAAGGTCAACAAAAAGAACCTGTGACGTTCTCAGTCCTTTTTGTTAACCAGGTGCGGACATGCGACAAATAAAAGATCAAGCCTTTCAAAATAGATCAAGCCTTTCAAATAGATTAGCCTAATTAATGTGATAAACTTATTAAATAGTTTCATATTTTGAATGATGACTACTGATGATGCGAGCAACCGTGTGGCCTCAAGGGTCAACTCAACTTCTGGATACTATCCAAGTGTGGAAGAACTCCTTGTTGAGATGAACAATGATGTTGACTGCAAGGCTGTCACTCGGAAGCTCACAAAGGACTGGCTAGATTGCTTGCTGAGAGACACTCTACTGCATTTAAAAGAAGCTAAGTCATATTCAAAACCACTGAATCTTGTTGATAGTAAAATGAACACTTCGAATAGAATTCTTGATGAACAAATAATGGTTACCGAGGAAATAAAACAAAAGTTAATGGAGTTTAATATCAAACCATCAAACCAGTGGAAACATACAAGACAAATGAGAGACAAATTGTTAAGCCAGCCATAAACGATAACAAATTTTTTCGACAACTGAAAGTCATTGGTATAACTGAAAACAATGGAAAGTTTTCAAAAACGTCTGTTTAAGGACAAACAATCGATACAAAATCTAGCTGAAGAAAAGGGCGTTCAATTAGCTATTGAAGATTGCTTTCGATTAGGAAAGTATGATTCTACCAAGCATAGTCCAATTTTGGTGACGTGTCCGTCCATTTGGGATGCTAGGTTATGCTTAAGTAAAGCCATTGGAAGCAAGTTACATAGACGTAAGAAGATTTTAGTCATACCGGAGTTGTCTGCCGCTGATAAAGAAAAAGAGAAAAAGCTCATGAAGAAAAGATGCGAAATAATACAAAGTGGTTGCATCAAAAAATAGTTCAAGATACACAAGTTAAAGCTATTTTACGACAATCAAGAGGTAGCTCTTGGTTGACTACAATTCTCTCTTCTTACGGTCAACGTTCGGGGCACTGCTTTTGCTAAGAAACGAATACAGCTGACTAATTTTCTATCTAAGCCTTGTCCGCAGATTGTTTGCCTCACAAAAACTTGGCTTGATTCTGATTTTGACTCGAAGTCGACCTTCAAGGCTAACTACACTGTAGCAGCCATGGCTAACAGAGAGAAAGGTGCTCATGGTGGTGTTACCATTCTTCAAAGCAATAATGTAATTAGCAATGTCAAAAATTGCTCCTCTGATGATTTTATTGAAGTGCTGTTGAAGTGAAGACCGCTACTTGTCCTACACTTGTAATATGTTTGTATATTCCATCTAAAACAAGCAATTATCGTCCACCATGAAAAAAAATATTTGAATCACTTGGAAAGTTGTTGCAACAATTCAATGGTAGAACAATTATGACTGGCGATTTCAATGAGCCAACTGTTGACTGGGTCTCTTTCACATCAACACCTCATAATGATATTGAAAGTTTCTTCGACCTTTTAATACAAAAAGATTTTCTATAGATAGTTCAGGATGGTACACACGAGGGTGATCATATGCTGAAGTTAGTTTTTGCTAATTCTGACGACTTTTATCTACCTTTTAACTACATTATAAAAACTGATTTGAGTGACCATTTTGGCGTTTAAACTTGCATTGACCTGCCACAGCTTTATTCTCAAAAGTACTCTAGCTTTGATTTTCTTTCCCGTGATTGCTATTCCTCTATCAGTCAGATTCTGTCTTCTAGTTTGTTCTGCTTAGCATTAGATACAAAATCGCTGGATTTTGTACCCTTCTTTTTGCAATATCTGGATGATCTTCTTGACAGTTATACAACTAATAAACGATCGAGAAGGAGTAGTTTACCATAGTTTTATTCGTCCCACACTATTCAAGCTTTGAATAAACGCAACAACGTTGTTAAAAATCATTGGAAGTTTCCTTCTGCGTTGGTGGAAGAACTTAGCAGAGATGTAGACGTGTCAATAGAATTTGACACTGCGGTTTATCTTGATCAGTTTGCCTCAAATATTACTGGCGCATCAAGTTGTTTTCGTTTTATTAAGAGACTCAAGAGTGAGCTCTTAGTTACTGAAATGAGATCTGAAAATATAATTCATAAAGGGTATCCGTCCAATGCGAATGCTTTTAAAGCTTATATTATGACAGTCTATCAGCCTGCCATTGGTTTTTTTGATGACTTTGAACAACGGACCTTAAATGAGCTGTGCTTTACGATGGATGATATTCGACCCGCTCTATCTCAAGCTTCCCTCGGAAAAGGTTTTGTCAAATTTCCAGGTGACTTTCTTCGGATGGCTAGGGAGAGTTTACCTTATCATGTCATGAAACTCTATCAAAGCACTGCTGAAACGTCGACATATCCAAAATTATGGAAGAAAGCAATGATCATACCAACTTTGAAACGGGCTCCAAATTCTGCATTCAGTCTTACCGTCCAATTAGTAACTTAAGTAAACTATCCCTAGTGTTTGAACGAATTATTTTTAACGCTCTATATCTTTTTATCAGAAAGAGAATATATCCTCGTCAATTCGGAATTATGAAAGGACGCTAAACAATAACTCAACTTCTATTTTTGATCTTGATGAAATTTACAAAACTCATGACAAGGATTATGATGTATTTTGCCTATATTTAGATTTCAGCAAAGCTTTTGATTGTGTTCAACACTCAATATTTTAAAACAAATTGATAAGTTTTGAAATTGGTGGGACTTTTTTACGTTTGCTAGCTTCCTATTTACCGAACAGAGAACAGTATGTCAAGGCTGAAAGCTGTTTATCTTCGTGGGCTTTCGTTTCAAGTGGAGTTCCACAAGGTTCAATTTTGGGACCATTGCTTTTTCTGGTATTCATTAATGACCTACCTTCTGCTGGTGTGTCAAGTTTTTACCTCTTTGCTGGCGATGGGAAAGCACTGAAAAATGATTTGCAGACTTTACAAAACGACGTGCAGTCCTATTTGAATTGGGCCGCGACAAACTCAATGCTGTTTAATGTTTCCAAAACTCAGATTTTATGGGTTGGAAAGACCAAGGACCACTGCTCTTCATAAATTGGGGGTGATGTAGTTCACCCCGTGAATACAGTCAAAGATTTAGGTTTTTATTTTTCTGAAAATCTTCTAAATGGATTGACAATATTTTGAGAAGACTTGGCCTATGTTTCTTTCTTCTGACATCCCTCAAAAGAAATCTACGTTTTTACTTACCTCTTCAAACCAAGTTAGCAATGTTCAAATCATTCTTTTTGTCAACTCTCCTTTACGGATCTGAGATTCTCCCTCCTGTGCTGAACTAACAAAATTAGAGACTTTCCAAATTAAAAGTACTAAGTGGATTTGCTCAGCAAGCTCCTATCGAGACAGACTTTTGAAGTGTAAATTACTGCTGATTTGCTGCTTGCTGCAGTTCAAAGATCTTACAATGCTGAATAGAATCTTGACGGGCAAATATGATTCAATTGCGATGCAACTCATTTAAATTCAATACAATCAACGCTTGCGAAGCTCCTGCAAACCAATTTTGATTTCGAAGAGAACAAAGAAATCCATATGTGAAAAGAACTTTCTGTTTAGAGCTGTGAGACTGGGAAATTTAGTTCAAACTTGCACGAGTCTCAATTTTTTTATGGTTTCCTGTCTTTTTAAATGTGTACTTAAAATTCTTTTATTTGATTTTATTAATGCAAAATTTGATAATTATCATTTATGTGTTTATTCTGATTTCCTTTGATATAAAATGCCTTATGAAGCAATTAAGTCTTATACTTCTACTACTACTACTACTACTACTACTACTACTACTACTACTACTACTACTACTACTACTACTACTACTACTACTACTACTACTACTACTACTACTACTACTACTACTACTACTACTACTACTACTACTACTACTACTACTACTACTACTACTACTACTACTACTACTACTACTACTACTACTACTGTTTCAACACTTTAATTCCAAATATGAAATAAAGGCACGGTTGGCAACAAATACAAACAAAACAAGAAGAGTTATTTGTTTGGTTATTCTGTGAAGTGCTGTACGACGAAATTGCTGAAGGCATTCTTTGACACGGTTGCTGCTTTCTCCTGCAATCTGGTGAACGATACTTTGTTTCGTACACAGTCTCCTTCGATTTGACTCATCCATGTTTTCCGTTGCCCCCCAGGAGCGCGTCTAGCATGGACGTATTGATCGGGCGGGTCCCAATCGAAGGCACTGCGGGCTAATCTTCCTGGTTCCATTCTCTGGATGTGTCCGTACCATTTTATCCGTTTGAGCATGATCATCGTGGATAGTTGGGGCATTCGTGATCTTGACATAATTTCTTCGTTCGTTGCTTTCTCCATATATGACACACGTAGAATTCTCCGAAGACAACCACAGTGGAAACTCTCAAGTTTTCTCTCCATTAATTTCGAAAGAGTCCAAGTCTCTGAGCTGTACAGCACGGCTGATAAAACGAGTGCTTTGTACAAATTGCACTTGAGGTGCACGCTGAGCTGCTTGCTCTTCCAGAGATTTTGGAAGTTAGCAAACCGTTGTCTACCTTCTGCAAGTTTGCAATTGACTTCCTGCAGGTCTCCATGCTTGAGGCTGACATATGATCCGAGATACCTGAACGCTTCTATGTTTTCAAACTCGTTTCCGAGAACATCTTGTACTTTGCAGGAAAACACGCGTGTGGCAACTGCTTTAGGTTTGCCACAGTATCTCGATTGGTGAACTTTTCGGCCATTGACTGTTTTGAACTTTCTTTCACACTTGTCACAGGTAAGGCTCGCCTCTAGTTGCTCGAACTTTGACCTGTCGACGACATTCTTTGACAAACCGGCTTTGCAGAATCTTGTTTGGTGCACTTTGCGTCCGGTAACTGTACTGAATTGCCGCTGACAATTCTGACATCTTAAAGACTCTTGGTCAGCCACCACTGACCGACTCTCATTTTCTAGCGACTCTGAATCTGCTACCGCAGATTGTTGTTGTGAAGCTACCAACGCTGGCTTAGCCACCGCTAAGCTTTTCAATCTTAGCTTCCGGCCATCTTGTGTTTCGAACCAGCCCGCTTTCTTTTTCGTTCCCAGCAGCACCTCCGTGCTGATGGTTAGTCGTGACTGGCTAGATGTCTCTGCCAGGAGTCCTAGTTTGCCTTTATGTGTTCCGGTGAGTATCTCCACGTTCTGTTGGATACTAGGCACTGCAACAACATTTGGGCTGTCGCATTTTACGCCCATATTCTTTGTTTTGGCCACATTAATCTTCAGACCAGCGGCTTCCGCAAGGGCCTCGATTCGATGTAGGTTTTCTTGCACGTCACTGTCTGAGACCCCCACGAGAGCAACATCATCAGCAAAATCTAAGTCAGCCACCAATCTCCCAATGTCTAATCCTCCATGCACCGAGTTAGCCAAAATATAGTTGATGACAAGGCCGAATAGGATTGGGGACCACACATCACCCTGCCTAACGCCCGTTCTGACATCAAATAAGCGTCCTTTCTCACCTTCGGTTTTGACTCGACATTTGAATCCATCATAGCTGTTTCTTATGATGTTTATCACTTTTTGCGGGAGACCATAGTGTTTCATTATCTGGTACATCTGCTCACGATCGACAGAATCGAATGCCGCTCGAAAGTCTATGAAACAAAAGCTAATATCCAATTGAAACGCCATTGATTTCTCTATTATTTGACGCAGGGCAAAGAGTTGATCGGCGCATCCTCTGCTTTTTCTGAAGCCGCACTGCTCTTCCCTTAAGACGCGATCCACTGAATCTTTGCATCGATTGAGAATAACGGAAGCGAACACTTTGCCTGGTACTGACAATAGAGAGATCCCTCGGTGGTTCGAACACTCTGACCTCTTTCCTTTACTCTTGTATAATGGGACAATTTCTGCTACCTTCCAGTCATCGGGCAGAACTTCCGTCGACCAACACTTATCTATGATGTCCCAGAGCCACTCGACAATACCCTTGTGTGCTTTCAACATCTCACAGGAAATGTTATCGGGTCCACTTGCCTTGCCATTCTTCAACCTGCGGACAGCTTCAAGCACTTCTTCAAATCGAATTGGGCTCAGGTCAATCGACAAGCTTTCAGCTGCTTCTTCGGGATCCAATCTCGTACTGCAACTGGATGTTGAGGGATTCAGGAGTTGACTAAAATGTTCCGTCCAGCGTTCAAGTCGTTCCTCTTTCGTCCGTAAGTTGACGCCAGTGCTTGAAACTAATTTGGTCAACTGGGGACTCCAGTTTCGGCAAATCTACTGTGATGCCCCAAAAACCTCCTTCAAGTTGCCTCTGTCCGCAAAGCTCTGCACTTCTTGGCCTTTGCGTTCAAGCCATGCCCGTTTGTCTGCACGTAGAGCTTTTCTGACTTCCTTACAGCAGTTTGTGAACTCTAACAACGCCACCGCGCTGCTGTGTTTCTTCAACTGTAGATCAGCTCGTTTCCGGATAAGTTCCAGAGAATCTGGAGAAATCCAAGGTTTGTTCACTCGCTTGTCCGGAAGGAGGCATTTAACTGCTGCTTGGTTCAGGGCTTTTCGAAAATTGTCCCAAGACTGCTCTGTATTCTCGAAATCGCCGCTCTTATCAAGATGTAACTTGACCTCCTGCGTGAATAAGTCACGCGTTGTTTCATCTTGCAGCTTTTCAGAACTGATTCTGGGCGTGAAACATGGCTTTTTAGACAAAAGTTTCATAGATACTTCCGCAATGACCAGTTCATGATCGGTAATTGTGGTTTTGCCTCTTCTGGTCCTCACATTCGTCAGACATCCTCTGTATCTCTCTGCAAACAGAATGTGATCCAGCATCTTTTTTCGACAACTCGTATCGGGAGGGTTGTAGGTGTACCGATGCACTTGTCGATGCTGGAACCATGTACCACCTACGAGCAATTTGTGTGAAGTGCAAAATGATAACAACTTTTCCGAGTTTTCATTTTCTTCACCCATTCCAAACGGGCCTCTGCAGCTCATGGTGTCATTCAACTGGTGTCCAGGCTCTGCATTGAGGTCACCGATGACACAAATACGCTCCCTATGTTTGAAGCTGGAAACTAGGTCTGAAAGTTGACTCCGAAACAAATCCTTCTCTTGGAGACTAGCTTCATTCGTAGGTGCGTAGCAGACAACAACAGCTAGATTGGCTCTCCTCCGAGCCGCGAACTTGACGTAGCAAATACGTTCACTTAGAGCCACTTGTTCTACGATGCTGTTTATCAATGACTTCTTTACAGCAACGCCCACTCCTCCTTGTCTCGACTTTACACCAGACAACCACGAGTCAGACAGGTAGAGCTTGTGGTCTCCGAGATCAATTTCTTGCTCCTGCAATCTCGTGTCCTGCACTCCCAGAATATCCAACTTGTATTGCGCCAGATCCATTTTCAAAGCCTCTAAAGATCCGGCTTTGGTCAGTGTTCTGACGTTTAAAGTTGCAATTCTGAGTTGGTTCCTCGGGAGATTCTTAGCACCCCTTACCCGGGACTCGGGGCCATGGTTGAATGTACTCATTGCTTTGGTGTTTGAAGGCTGAGATACGACTAGTTGCGCCACAAACTAGAAGACCAGTGCCTCGTTAGCTCGACCATGTGAGCGGAGGGCCGCAGCACATGACCTACCCCCAGGGGACACCACGTGGAGGTGAGGTTGGATTTTGTCCCCCACTACTACTACTACTACTACTACTACTACTACTACTACTACTACTACTACTACTACTACTACTACTACTACTACTACTACTACTACTACTACTACTACTACTACTACTACTACTACTACTACTGTTTCAACACTTTAATTCCAAATATGAAATAAAGGCACGGTTGGCAACAAATACAAACAAAACAAGAAGAGTTATTTGTTTGGTTATTCTGTGAAGTGCTGTACGACGAAATTGTTGAAGGCATTCTTTGACCCGGTTGCTGATTTCTCCTGCAATCTGGTGAACGATACTTTGTTTCGTACACAGTCTCCTTCGATTTGACTCATCCACGTTTTCCGTTGCCCCCCAGGAGCGCGTCTAGCATGGACGTATTGATCGGGCGGGTCCCAATCGAAGGCACTGCGGGCTAATCTTCCTGGTTCCATTCTCTGGATGTGTCCGTACCATTTTATCCGTTTGAGCATGATCATCGTGGTTAGTTGGGGCATTCGTGATCTTGACATAATTTCTTCGTTCGTTGCTTTCTCCAGATATGACACACGTAGAATTCTCTGAAGACAACCACAGTGGAAACTCTCAAGTTTTCTCTCCATTAATTTCGAAAGAGTCCAAGTCTCTGAGCTGTACAGCACGGCTGATAAAACGAGTGCTTTGTACAAATTGCACTTGAGGTGCACGCTGAGCTGCTTGCTCTTCCAGAGATTTTGGAAGTTAGCAAACCGTTGTCTACCTTCTGCAAGTTTGCAATTGACTTCCTGCAGGTCTCCATGCTTGAGGCTGACATATGATCCGAGATACTTGAACGCTTCTATGTTTTCAAACTCGTTTCCGAGAACATCTTGTACTTTGCAGGAAAACACGCGTGCGGCAACTGCTTTAGGTTTGCCACAGTATCTCGATTGGTGAACTTTTCGGCCATTGACTGTTTTGAACTTTCTTTCACAATTGTCACAGGTAAGGCTCGCCTCTAGTTGCTCGAACTTTGACTTGTCGACGACATTCTTTGACAAACCGGCTTTGCAGAATCTTGTTTGGTGCACTTTGCGTCCGGTAACTGTACTGAATTGCCGCTGACAATTCTGACATCTTAAAGACTCTTGGTCAGCCACCACTAACCGACTCTCATTTTCTAGCGACTCTGAATCTGCTACCGCAGATTGTTGTTGTGAAGCTACCAACGCTGGCTTAGCCACCGCTAAGCTTTTCAATCTTAGCTTCCGACCATCTTGTGTTTCGAACCAGCCCGCTTTCTTTTTCGTTCCCAGCAGCACCTCCGTGCTGATGGTTAGTCGTGACTGGCTAGATGTCTCTGCCAGGAGTCCTAGTTTGCCTTTATGTGTTCCAGTGAGTATCTCCACGTTCTGTTGGATACTAGGCACTGCAACAACATTTGGGCTGTCGCATTTTACGCCCATATTCTTTGTTTTGGCCACATTAATCTTCAGACCAGCGGCTTCCGCAAGGGCCTCGATTCGATGTAGGTTTTCTTGCACCTCACTGTCTGAGACCCCCACGAGAGCAACATCATCAGCAAAATCTAAGTCAGCCACCAATCTCCCAATGTCTAATCCTCCATGCACCGAGTTAGCCAAAATGTAGTTGATGACAAGGCCGAATAGGATTGGGGACCACACATCACCCTGCCTAACGCCCGTTCTGACATCAAATAAGCGTCCTTTCTCACCTTCGGCTTTGACTCGACATTTGAATCCATCATAGCTGTTTCTTATGATGTTTATCACTTTTTGCGGAAGACCATAGTGTTTCATTATCTGGTACATCTGCTCACGATCGACAGAATCGAATGCCGCTCGAAAGTCTATGAAACAAAAGCTAATATCCAATTGAAACGCCATTGATTTCTCTATTATTTGACGCAGGGCAAAGAGTTGATCGGCGCATCCTCTGCTTTTTCTGAAGCCGCACTGCTCTTCCCTTAAGACGCGATCCACTGGATCTTTGCATCGATTGAGAATAACGGAAGCGAACACTTTGCCTGGTACTACTACTACTACTACTACTACTACTACTACTACTACTACTACTACTACAACTACTACTAATACTACTACTACTACTACTACTACTACTACTACTACTACTACTACTACTACTACTACTACTACTACTACTACTACTACTACTACTACTACTACAACTACTACTAATACTACTACTACTACTACTACTACTACTACTACTACTACTACTACTACTACTACTACTACTACTGCTACTACTACTACTGCTACTACTACTACTACTGCTACTACTACTACTACTACTACTACTACTACTACTACTACTACTACTACTACTACTACTACTACTACTACTACTAGAAGACCAGTGCCTCGTTAGCTCGACCATGTGAGCGGAGGGCCGCAGCACATGACCTACCCCCAGGGGACACCACGTGGAGGTGAGGTTGGATTTTGTCCCCCACTACTACTACTACTACTACTACTACTACTACTACTACTACTACTACTACTACTACTACTAATACTACTACTGTTTCAACACTTTAATTCCAAATATGAAATAAAGGCACGGTTGGCAACAAATACAAACAAAACAAGAAGAGTTATTTGTTTGGTTATTCTGTGAAGTGCTGTACGACGAAATTGTTGAAGGCATTCATTGACCCGGTTGCTGATTTCTCCTGCAATCTGGTGAACGATACTTTGTTTCGTACACAGTCTCCTTCGATTTGACTCATCCACGTTTTCCGTTGCCCCCCAGGAGCGCGTCTAGCATGGACGTATTGATCGGGCGGGTCCCAATCGAAGGCACTGCGGGCTAATCTTCCTGGTTCCATTCTCTGGATGTGTCCGTACCATTTTATCCGTTTGAGCATGATCATCGTGGTTAGTTGGGGCATTCGTGATCTTGACATAATTTCTTCGTTCGTTGCTTTCTCCAGATATGACACACGTAGAATTCTCTGAAGACAACCACAGTGGAAACTCTCAAGTTTTCTCTCCATTAATTTCGAAAGAGTCCAATTCTCTGAGCTGTACAGCACGGCTGATAAAACGAGTGCTTTGTACAAATTGCACTTGAGGTGCACGCTGAGCTGCTTGCTCTTCCAGAGATTTTGGAAGTTAGCAAACCGTTGTCTACCTTCTGCAAGTTTGCAATTGACTTCCTGCAGGTCTCCATGCTTGAGGCTGACATATGATCCGAGATACTTGAACGCTTCTATGTTTTCAAACTCGTTTCCGAGAACATCTTGTACTTTGCAGGAAAACACGCGTGCGGCAACTGCTTTAGGTTTGCCACAGTATCTCGATTGGTGAACTTTTCGGCCATTGACTGTTTTGAACTTTCTTTCACATTTGTCACAGGTAAGGCTCGCCTCTAGTTGCTCGAACTTTGACTTGTCGACGACATTCTTTGACAAACCGGCTTTGCAGAATCTTGTTTGGTGCACTTTGCGTCCGGTAACTGTACTGAATTGCCGCTGACAATTCTGACATCTTAAAGACTCTTGGTCAGCCACCACTGACCGACTCTCATTTTCTAGCGACTCTGAATCTGCTACCGCAGATTGTTGTTGTGAAGCTACCAACGCTGGCTTAGCCACCGCTAAGCTTTTCAATCTTAGCTTCCGGCCATCTTGTGTTTCGAACCAGCCCGCTTTCTTTTTCGTTCCCAGCAGCACCTCCGTGCTGATGGTTAGTCGTGACTGGCTAGATGTCTCTGCCAGGAGTCCTAGTTTGCCTTTATGTGTTCCGGTGAGTATCTCCACGTTCTGTTGGATACTAGGCACTGCAACAACATTTGGGCTGTCGCATTTTACGCCCATATTCTTTGTTTTGGCCACATTAATCTTCAGACCAGCGGCTTCCGCAAGGGCCTCGATTCGATGTAGGTTTTCTTGCACCTCACTGTCTGAGACCCCCACGAGAGCAACATCATCAGCAAAATCTAAGTCAGCCACCAATCTCCCAATGTCTAATCCTCCATGCACCGAGTTAGCCAAAATGTAGTTGATGACAAGGCCGAATAGGATTGGGGACCACACATCACCCTGCCTAACGCCCGTTCTGACATCAAATAAGCTTCCTTTCTCACCTTCGGCTTTGACTCGACATTTGAATCCATCATAGCTGTTTCTTATGATGTTTATCACTTTTTGCGGAAGACCATAGTGTTTCATTTTCTGGTACATCTGCTCACGATCAACAGAATCGAATGCCGCTCGAAAGTCTATGAAACAAAAGCTAATATCCAATTGAAACGCCATTGATTTCTCTATTATTTGACGCAGGGCAAAGAGTTGATCGGCGCATCCTCTGCTTTTTCTGAAGCCGCACTGCTCTTCCCTTAAGACGCGATCCACTGAATCTTTGCATCGATTGAGAATAACGGAAGCGAACACTTTGCCTGGTACTACTACTACTACTACTACTACTACTACTACTACTACTACTACTACTACTACTACTACTACTACTACTACTACAACTACTACTAATACTACTACTACTACTACTACTACTACTACTACTACTACTACTACTACTACTACTACTACAACTACTACTAATACTACTACTACTACTACTACTACTACTACTACTACTACTACTACTACTACTACTACTACTACTACTACTACTGCTACTACTACTACTGCTACTACTACTACTACTGCTACTACTACTACTACTACTACTACTACTACTACTACTACTACTACTACTACTACTACTACTACTACTACTACTACTACTACTACTACTACTACTACTACTACTACTACTACTACTACTACTACTACTACTACTACTACTACTACTACTACTACTACTACTACTACTACTACTACTACTACTACTGCTACTACTACTACTACTGCTACTACTACTACTACTGCTACTACTACTACTACTACTACTACTACTACTACTACTACTACTACTACTACTACTACTACTACTACTACTACTACTACTACTACTACTACTGCTGCTGCTGCTGCTGCTACTACTACTACTACTACTACTACTACTACTATTACTACTACTACTACTACTACTACTACTACTACTACTACTACTACTACTACTACTACTACTACTACTACTACTACTACTACTACTACTACTACTACTACTACTACTACTACTGTTTCAACACTTTAATTCCAAATATGAAATAAAGGCACGGTTGGCAACAAATACAAACAAAACAAGAAGAGTTTTTTGTTTGGTTATTCTGTGAAGTGCTGTACGACGAAATTGTTGAAGGCATTCTTTGACCCGGTTGCTGCTTTCTCCTGCAATCTGGTGAACGATACTTTGTTTCGTACACAGTCTCCTTCGATTTGACTCATCCACGTTTTCCGTTGCCCCCCAGGAGCGCGTCTAGCATGGACGTATTGATCGGGCGGGTCCCAATCGAAGGCACTGCGAGCTAATCTTCCTGGTTCCATTCTCTGGATGTGTCCGTACCATTTTATCCGTTTGAGCATGATCATCGTGGATAGTTGGGGCATTCGTGATCTTGACATAATTTCTTCGTTCGTTGCTTTCTCCAGATATGACACACGTAGAATTCTCCGAAGACAACCACAGTGGAAACTCTCAAGTTTTCTCTCCATTAATTTCGAAAGAGTCCAAGTCTCTGAGCTGTACAGCACGGCTGATAAAACAAGTGCTTTGTACAAATTGCACTTGAGGTGCACGCTGAGCTGCTTGCTCTTCCAGAGATTTTGGAAGTTAGCAAACCGTTGTCTACCTTCTGCAAGTTTGCAATTGACTTCCTGCAGGTCTCCATGCTTGAGGCTGACATATGATCCGAGATACTTGAACGCTTCTATGTTTTCAAACTCGTTTCCGAGAACATCTTGTACTTTGCAGGAAAACACGCGTGTGGCAACTGCTTTAGGTTTGCCACAGTATCTCGATTGGTGAACTTTTCGGCCATTGACTGTTTTGAACTTTCTTTCACACTTGTCACAGGTAAGGCTCGCCTCTAGTTGCTCGAACTTTGACTTGTCGACGACATTCTTTGACAAACCGGCTTTGCAGAATCTTGTTTGGTGCACTTTGCGTCCGGTAACTGTACTGAATTGCCGCTGACAATTCTGACATCTTAAAGACTCTTGGTCAGCCACCACTGACCGACTCTCATTTTCTAGCTACTCTGAATCTGCTACCGCAGATTGTTGTTGTGAAGCTACCAACGCTGGCTTAGCCTCCGCTAAGCTTTTCAATCTTAGCTTCCGGCCATCTTGTATTTCGAACCAGCCCGCTTTCTTTTTCGTTCCAAGCAGCACCTCCGTGCTGATGGTTAGTCGTGACTGGCTAGATGTCTCTTCCAGGAGTCCTAGTTTGCCTTTATGTGTTCCAGTGAGTATCTCCACGTTCTGTTGGATACTAGGCACTGCAACAACATTTTGGCTGTCGCATTTTACGCCCATATTCTTTGTTTTGGCCACATTAATCTTCAGACCAGCGGCTTCCGCAAGGGCCTCGATTCGATGTAGGTTTTCTTGCACCTCACTGTCTGAGACCCCCACGAGAGCAACATCATCAGCAAAATCTAAGTCAGCCACCAATCTCCCAATGTCTAATCCTCCATGCACCGAGTTAGCCAAAATGTAGTTGATGACGAGGCCGAATAGGATTGGCGACCACACATCACCCTGCCTAACGCCCGTTCTGACATCAAATAAGCGTCCTTTCTCACCTTCGGCTTTGACTCGACATTTGAATCCATCATAGCTGTTTCTTATGATGTTTATCACTTTTTGCGGAAGACCATAGTGTTTCATTATCTGGTACATCTGCTCACGATCAACAGAATCGAATGCCGCTCGAAAGTCTATGAAACAAAAGCTAATATCCAATTGAAACGCCATTGATTTCTCTATTATTTGACGCAGGGCAAAGAGTTGATCGGCGCATCCTCTGCTTTTTCTGAAGCCGCACTGCTCTTCCCTTAAGACGCGATCCACTGAATCTTTGCATCGATTGAGAATAACGGAAGCGAACACTTTGCCTGGTACTGACAATAGAGAGATCCCTCGGTGGTTCGAACACTCTGACCTCTTTCCTTTACTCTTGTATAATGGGACAATTTCTGCTACCTTCCAGTCATCGGGCAGAACTTCCGTCGACCAACACTTATCTATGATGTCCCAGAGCCACTCGACAATACCCTTGTGTGCTTTCAACATCTCACAGGAAATGTTATCGGGTCCACTTGCCTTGCCATTCTTCAACCTGCGGACAGCTTCAAGCACTTCTTCAAATCGAATTGGGCTCAGGTCAATCGACAAGCTTTCAGCTGCTTCTTCGGGATCCAATCTCGTACTGCAACTGGATGTTGAGGGATTCAGGAGTTGACTAAAATGTTCCGTCCAGCGTTCAAGTCGTTCCTCTTTCGTCCGTAAGTTGACGCCAGTGCTTGAAACTAATTTGGTCAACTGGAGACTCCAGTTTCGGCAAATCTGCTGTGATGCCCCAAAAACCTCCTTCAAGTTGCCTCTGTCCGCAAAGCTCTGCACTTCTTGGCCTTTGCGTTCAAGCCATGCCCGTTTGTCTGCACGTAGAGCTTTTCTGACTTCCTTACAGCAGTTTGTGAACTCTAACAACGCCACCGCGCTGCTGTGTTTCTTCAACTGTAGATCAGCTCGTTTCCGGATAAGTTCCAGAGAATCTGGAGAAATCCAAGGTTTGTTCACTCGCTTGTCCGGAAGGAGGCATTTAACTGCTGCTTGGTTCAGGGCTTTTCGAAAATTGTCCCAAGACTGCTCTGTATTCTCGAAATCGCCGCTCTTATCAAGATGTAACTTGACCTCCTGCGTGAATAAGTCACGCGTTGTTTCATCTTGCAGCTTTGCAGAACTGATTCTGGGCGTGAAACATGGCTTTTTAGACAAAAGTTTCATAGATACTTCCGCAATGACCAGTTCATGATCGGTAATTGTGGTTTTGCCTCTTCTGGTCCTCACATTCGTCAGACATCCTCTGTATCTCTCTGCAAACAGAATGTGATCCAGCATCTTTTTTCGAAAACTCGGATCGGGAGGGTTGTAGGTGTACCGATGCACTTGTCGATGCTGGAACCATGTACCACCTACGAGCAATTTGTGTGAAGTGCAAAATGATAACAACTTTTCCGAGTTTTCATTTTCTTCACCCATTCCAAACGGGCCTCTGCAGCTCATGATGTCATTCAACTGGTGTCCAGGCTCTGCATTGAGGTCACCGATGACACAAATACGCTCCCTATGTTTGAAGCTGGAAACTAGGTCTGAAAGTTGACTCCAAAACAAATCCTTCTCTTGGAGACTAGCTTCATTCGTAGGTGCGTAGCAGACAACAACAGCTAGATTGGCTCTCCTTCGAGCCGCGAACTTGACGTAGCAAATACGTTCACTTAGAGCCACTTGTTCTACGATGCTGTTTATCAATGACTTCTTTACAGCAACGCCCACTCCTCCTTGTCTCGACTTTACACCAGACAACCACGAGTCAGACAGGTAGAGCTTGTGGTCTCCGAGATCAATTTCTTGCTCCTGCAATCTCGTCTCCTGAACTCCCAGAATATCCAACTTGTATTGCGCCAGATCCATTTTCAAAGCCTCTAAAGATCCGGCTTGGGTCAGTGTTCTGACGTTTAAAGTTGCAATTCTGAGTTGGTTCCTCGGGAGATTCTTAGCACCCCTTACCCGGGACTCGGGGCCATGGTTGAATGTACTCATTGCTTTGGTGTTTGAAGGCTGAGATACGACTAGTTGCGCCACAAACTAGAAGACCAGTGCCTCGTTAGCTCGACCATGTGAGCGGAGGGCCGCAGCACATGACCTACCCCCAGGGGACACCACGTGGAGGTGAGGTTGGATTTTGTCCCCCACTACTACTACTACTACTACTACTACTACTACTACTACTACTACTACTACTACTACTACTACTACTACTACTACTACTACTACTACTACTACTACTACTACTACTACTACTACTACTACTACTACTACTACTACTACTACTACTACTACTACTACTACTACTACTACTACTACTACTACTACTACTACTACTACTACTACTACTACTACTACTACTACTACTACTACTACTACTACTACTACTACTACTACTACTACTGTTTGAACACTTAAATTCCATAAAGAAATAAAGGAACAATGACAATAAGTACAAACAAATTAATAAAATGCATATAAGTTTGAGATTATCAGGGTTTATTTAATCCAGGAAATGCTGTTTGACAAAACTGTTGAAGCGGGATTTAGACTCTCTTTTCGCTTTCTGTCGTAAGGTGATGTAGCTCATGTTGTTCCTTGAGCAATCTTCTTCAAGTTGATCCATCCACGTCTTGCGTTGACCCCCTGGAGCTCGTTTAGCATATCGATATTTTTCTGTCGGCTCCCAGGTGAAGGCTCGGAGCGCTAGACGATCGTCATTCATCCTCAGGATATGGCCAAACCATTTCAACCGATTAATCATGATCATTGCAGAAAGTGTCGACATACGTGATCTAGCCAGTACTTCTTCATTTGTCACCCTCTCCAGATATGAAAAACATAGTATCCTTCGCAGACAACTGGTGTGAAAGCTCTCAAGTTTCCGTTGCGTTGATTTATTCATGGTCCACGTTTCAGAGCTATATAAGACCACTGATAACACGAGAGCTCTGTATAACTTGCATTTGAGGGGAATACTAAGTTGTTTGCTCTTCCAAAGCTTCTGAAAGCTCGCAAATTGCTGTCTCCCTTCCGCCAGCTTGACACTGATTTCCTTTAGGTCACCATGTTGCAAGCTCACGAAAGAACCGAGATACTTGAAAGCTTCTACATTTTCGAACTCCACTCCATCTCGATCGTGGACATTACAGGAGAAAATGCGAGATCTTCCAGCCTTTTCTTTGCCGCAGTATCGTGACTCGTGAATTCGTCGGCCTTTCACAGTTGCGAATTTCCTAGTGCACTTCTGACAAGTGAGGCTTTTCTCTAGCCCAACAAACTTTGACGCGCTGTCTTTGACCCTCTTCGAATTCTTAGACTTGCAGAATCTGGCTTCATGCACTTTGCAGCCTCTTGCAGTGTCGAAGCGACGTTTACAACCTGAACATACACAACTATCGTCATCAGAGACCGCAGATGATCTTTTATTCGCCGTAGACACTAGATCGGCAACCACTGACCTCTCGTCGCTGCTAACTGTCACAAGCTCAGCCTCCGCTGAACTCTTCAGTCTCAGTACTCATTGCATTGGGTTTTAAGGCTAATATACAACTAGTCGCGCCACCAACTAGAGGACCCTTGCCTCGTTAGCTCGGTGGTACTATGCATCTGCCCTGCGGGCAGCTGCTGCACCACTTACCCCAGGGGACACCGCGGGGAGGGGAGGTTGGATTTTGCCCCCCACTACTACTACTACTACTACTACTACTACTACTACTACTACTACTACTACTACTACTACTACTACTACTACTACTACTACTACTACTACTACTACTACTACTACTACTACTACTACTACTACTACTACTACTACTACTACTACTACTACTACTACTACTACTACTACTACTACTACTACTACTACTACTACTACTACTACTACTACTACTACTACTACTACTACTACTACTACTACTACTACTACTACTACTACTACTACTACTACTACTACTACTACTACTACTATTACTACTACTACTACTTCTACTACTACTACTACTACTACTACTACTACTACTACTACTACTACTACTATTACCACTACTACTACTACTACTACTACTACTACTACTACTACTACTACTACTACTACTACTACTACTACTACTACTACTACTACTACTACTACTACTACTACTACTACTACTACTACTACTACTACTACTACTACTACTACTACTACTACTACTACTACTACTACTACTACTACTACTACTACTACTACTACTACTACTACTACTACTACTTAGAGGTTTTACGCTGTTGCTAGAGTAATTTCAGTAGTCGGATATCCTCGGCGTAAAATTTATAGGGGGACCCTCAAACTAGAAAAAAACGGAGATCAATAAGTGAACACACCCGGAAGCTCGTATGACGGTCTTGGTCTCTATCGACCAAAAAAACTTCCTGAACACAAAATGTTACGGAAATACCTTCTAATACAGCAAAACACTAAGTAGTCGGGCATTTTGTGTTTTTGACAATTCATACCGTGGAATATTTTTTTTTTGAAGAGTGAAATTTTTGTGAGTTTTTTGTGATGTCGGAAAACCATTTTTTGTCAGTGTGTTGAACTCCTGGTCAATTTTAGCATCTGTTTCCGCGTTTTTAGATCTATTGTAATGGGGAATTGGGTTTTTCAAGTTTTCACCGTCTAGCAGTAGGCTCCTCTCTCTTTGGGTCATATAGTAGTACTTCCTTCTGTGCAATGTTATTTGAATATTTCAGATTACTTTGAACTTTAAATGAAGGATGCATTGCTGCCAGTTAGGTTTGGACAAGTTTACATGACTTTGGGGACGAAAAGAAACCAGTACAACCCCAATCAGAGCATCTATGATCTCATTTTTAGCCATCAGCGAAGTTAGAGGGGATGCTTGTACTTGCATCGCACAGAGCCTTTTCGCTTCAATTTTTGATACAGACTGACCGGCCTTGAACTGTATTAGAATGTTAGAGTCGATGGCATCTACGAAATTCGCTGTGCTGCAAGTGGTTAGAGGGAGAAAACACAGTCAAAAAGTGAGACGAGACGCCGCTGCTAAATTCACAGATATCATCACCACAGTGGCGAGAGGGGAACACTGCTGCAAAGAAAGCATTGGAGAGTGTCCATATACAATGTACTTGCTGTTCCTAGTGCATTTTGGAAGTTTAAAAACAAAAAAACGCTAAAAATTGAAGAACTTTGTACATTTTCTCATTTTAAAAATTTGTACTTAAATCTTTGAAAAAAATCATTTTTTTCAACTTTCGGACCTCTTCCATGGCAGGAAAAGGTTGGAGTTGGTCCCCTGAGAGAAGCTAGAACAATTTTAGTACCAAGGTTTATGACCAAAGCAACTATTTGAGGCTGGAAAATAAGGCTTTATCAGCGCGGTCTGTTCTCACTAGTACCAGAACTCTCAGATCAGTACGTTTTCTCAGATAGTGTTGCTAGTGTTGTTTTTTCAACCTAAACTCATACAGTAGTCACATGCGAGTCTTTTTGGATAAATTGCATGACACAGGAACCCTTTGATAGGTAATGGTGAGCGAATTAGAGTTCACCGGCCATTACTTTTTTTGACTACCAAACTCAGGCCATCCCCCCTCAGTGCCTAACACAAAACTAATCGAAGTTTTCAATAGCCCGGTAGATCCTTCACTAGCAACCGCGTTGATTAAACCATATCAGTTACCTCCAAGAAAATGGGCTTAAAAATCTCCTGTCATTGCAGGTTTAATTAGGTATAAGCGCTACAGCTATTCTTGCTTTCACAGCTCTGTCCTATTGTTTCCAAAGTGCCTAAATAGGCGTATGGAGTCGAAAAAATACCCTAGTTACTGTTAGCAGTCTCAAAATTTTCCCTTTTGTGGGGAAAAAGGCTCATGAACGATTTAGCAACAAAAATTTAGCACGGACCCCGCTGCTAGCCTACATTGATTTTTAAATGCGTCAAACTTCAAATCAGTTATCCAATAGCTAAACTAGCAACTGGTTTACTAAAGAGCAATGTCTACTTGATGGAGAGCAGTTTTTTAAATGTGGTAAATGTAAGTATTGGGGTAGTAGTGGCAGTAGTGGGGTAGGAGCCTATCAGGCGGGTCCGTGGCTTTCTGTTGAAAATTCAAATCTAGCTCAATAATGAGCACAGTACTCTGTCAGAGCTGTGTAGAATCTTTTTGATCTTTGTTTTTGCGTTCATACACTCCGATTATAGTTGGGGAACGTGGAAAACCTGTTAGTAATCATCAACAAGTTAGACATTGAGAGGAGTTTGATCATCAATGTTAGCAGCGGCGTCCTCACTAATTGTACAACAAACGCTAGGTAGGTACCACAAAAATTGATTTTAGATACCTAGTTCCTATACTAGGATGTCATTCCAGGCCAAAACAATGATATTGGTGCAAAAAAAGTCATCCAAAATGTAAATTGGGAATCTCCTACACGTATAAGCACTAGCAGCGCGGTCTACTCACCAATTCGCTACTCGAAAAGTAGCTCCTTTTTATAGCTTGAAATTCAAAAAGCCGAAAACACAAAAAGAAGAACTGCTAGTGAGCTTTCATTTGCACTTTAGATCATCTCCAGAAGCCTCTGGAACGTGCTGAAACCAGCCTACAAAAAAAGTTAGCAGAACTGTCTGATATAAAAACTGGTGTAGCAGAACTGTCTACTCACCCACAAAAAGCAGGCCCACTACCAGGCCGGTAGTGGGCCTTTTTTCTTCGAAAAAGTTAAAAGTTAGGGGCTTATCTGATAGATCCGATGTCGATTTACCATCTCAGCCCGGTACTTGCTGCCTTACACCCCTAGTCTGTGCTCTGCATATAGGACGTAGTTGATCATACCGAGGACACCCGCTGCTCCGTATAGCAGGAACGTCCTTTTCTGATACTACTAATACTACTATTACTACTACTACTACTACTACTACTACTACTACTACTACTACTACTACTACTACTACTACTACTACTACTACTACTACTACTACTACTGTTTCAACACTTTAATTCCAAATATGAAATAAAGGCACGGTTGGCAACAAATACAAACAAAACAAGAAGAGTTTTTTGTTTGGTTATTCTGTGAAGTGCTGTACGACGAAATTGTTGAAGGCATTCTTTGACCCGGTTGCTGCTTTCTCCTGCAATCTGGTGAACGATACTTTGTTTCGTACACAGTCTCCTTCGATTTGACTCATCCACGTTTTCCGTTGCCCCCCAGGAGCGCGTCTAGCATGGACGTATTGATCGGGCGGGTCCCAATCGAAGGCACTGCGGGCTAATCTTCCTGGTTCCATTCTCTGGATGTGTCCGTACCATTTTATCCGTTTGAGCATGATCATCGTGGATAGTTGGGGCATTCGTGATCTTGACATAATTTCTTCGTTCGTTGCTTTCTCCAGATATGACACACGTAGAATTCTCCGAAGACAACCACAGTGGAAACTCTCAAGTTTTCTCTCCATTAATTTCGAAAGAGTCCAAGTCTCTGAGCTGTACAGCACGGCTGATAAAACGAGTGCTTTGTACAAATTGCACTTGAGGTGCACGCTGAGCTGCTTGCTCTTCCAGAGATTTTGGAAGTTAGCAAACCGTTGTCTACCTTCTGCAAGTTTGCAATTGACTTCCTGCAGGTCTCCATGCTTGAGGCAGACATATGATCCGAGATACTTGAACACTTCTATGTTTTCAAACTCGTTTCCGAGAACATCTTGTACTTTGCAGGAAAACACGCGTGTGGCAACTGCTTTAGGTTTGCCACAGTATCTCGATTGGTGAACTTTTCGGCCATTGACTGTTTTGAACTTTCTTTCACACTTGTCACAGGTAAGGCTCGCCTCTAGTTGCTCGAACTTTGACTTGTCGACGACATTCTTTGACAAACCGGCTTTGCAGAATCTTGTTTGGTGCACTTTGCGTCCGGTAACTGTACTGAATTGCCGCTGACTATTCTGACATCTTAAAGACTCTTGGTCAGCCACCACTGACCGACTCTCATTTTCTAGCGACTCTGAATCTGCTACCGCAGATTGTTGTTGTGAAGCTACCAACGCTGGCTTAGCCACCGCTAAGCTTTTCAATCTTAGCTTCCGGCCATCTTGTGTTTCGAACCAGCCCGCTTTCTTTTTCGTTCCCAGCAGCACCTCGGTGCTGATGGTTAGTCGTGACTGGCTAGATGTCTCTGCCAGGAGTCCTAGTTTGCCTTTATGTGTTCCAGTGAGTATCTCCACGTTCTGTTGGATACTAGGCACTGCAACAACATTTGGGCTGTCGCATTTTACGCCCATATTCTTTGTTTTGGCCACATTAATCTTCAGACCAGCGGCTTCCGCAAGGGCCTCAATTCGATGTAGGTTTTCTTGCACCTCACTGTCTGAGACCCCCACGAGAGCAACATCATCAGCAAAATCTAAGTCAGCCACCAATCTCCCAATGTCTAATCCTCCATGCACCGAGTTAGCCAAAATGTAGTTGATGACAAGGCCGAATAGGATTGGGGACCACACATCACCCTGCCTAACGCCCGTTTTGACATCAAATAAGCGTCCTTTCTCACCTTCGGCTTTGACTCGACATTTGAATCCATCATAGCTGTTTCTTATGATGTTTATCACTTTTTGCGGAATACCATAGTGTTTCATTATCTGGTACATCTGCTCACGATCGACAGAATCGAATGCCGCTCGAAAGTCTATAATATCCAATTGAAACGCCATTGATTTCTCTATTATTTGACGCAGGGCTAAGAGTTGATCGGCGCATCCTCTGCTTTTTCTGAAGCCGCACTGCTCTTCCCTTAAGATGCGATCCACTGAATCTTTGCATCGATTGAGAATACTACTACTACTACTACTACTACTACTACTACTACTACTACTACTACTACTACTACTACTACTACTACTACTACAACTACTACTACTACCTCATTTGAAGTTCTACCGAAAACAAAAAAATGTGCAACGATTAGTTTTTATCTGAACAATTGAAATCTCCAAAGATACAACGGTGGATTACTCTTTAAACCAGTTGAAAGAGGATCTGAACCAAAGAGTAAACGTCAATACGGAGAGAAATAACTTAATTATTGAATTAAAAGTTCTCTCGCAAGAAGAAAATTTGGAGGACTGCAAATGGCGTGACAATTTTTGGAATAGCTGAAACCACGCCGAATGTAGATGGAAAACTTTTCACTGAACCCACAAAGACTAGGATGAGAAAAGTTATTCAAATGGCGCAGAAGAATGGAGTTCAGGCTGACATGATATATATATATATATATATATATATATATATATATATCGCCCACAGACAGCCAAGTTTAAAAACAAAGAAACCAGTTACAGTAAAATTGCACGCAGAGTGGGATAGGTTTAAAAACTTTTTAACAGCAAAAAGCAGCTGGAAGGTGAAAAGCGGAAAAATGTCAACAAAGTGGAGGCAATCACAAATGCTGGACTCACCCTACTCAAACTAATGCGATCAGATGAAAGTTAGACGCGATTTTGACAGGTGAGGAAAACCTCTTTTTCAAGTACCAGAACAATAGGAAAATCAACTGAAACACGGATCTAAATGAAGGCAGAAAATGCTTCAATATGATAGTCATCAATTCGTTTTGTGTTTCCCAAACGTGACCAAATGGCGGAAAAAATCAAAGTGATGCTAAAAGAACGAAAACGCAAAATAGTTTCATGGATGTTCCATCTCTTGAACCTCATTGAAATGACATAGAAGCACTTGACCTAAGTTTTAAGGACCCTCACGACTTGATTTGCTTAAGCAAGACTTGGCGTAAAAAAACGACAACCCGAGGTTGTCTTTTCTCCCAGGTTGCAAGCAGTACATTGCAGAGAACAGAATTGGAAAAGAGGAGGTGTAGTGATGCATGCCTCCCTGAGAGGTATGTTCCCTGACAGAAATTTCCAGCCCATTTACATTATCAATACATGCTTCTTTCAGAAAACGATCCAACACGATTAGTGTCTCTCTTATTTACCAACCCCAGCCCAAAATCGTGTGTTGTTTAAATCCTTAATGAATTCTTGCAAAAGCATTCAAGCTTGAATAAGCTATTGAATACGACAGGTGAATTCAATATAAAAACTTTGGTAAATAATAACCTATCAAAGAAATGAAAATCAGTAAAACGGCAGCCAGTTTTCATCTCCTCCATTCTGAGGCAGCTCGTTTCGGAGGGACTTCATCATCACGTGTAGAGCACTCCATATGTCAGAAATTAGATTAGCTTGAGTTTTTCGCAACGAATTGAGAGACCTTCTCAGTGCACTGTCCCATCATACTGACAACCACATCTCAAAGCGAAAGAGTCAAAATCAAAGTCAAGTCTGTCCTGATGCGGAAAAATCAAATTTTAATTTAAAGAGAGAAAATTTCAGGGAAAACTTACAATAGGCACTCAGTTGCAAAGACTCCTTAAAAATTGAAAACCAAAAAAGTGCCTTCGAAAGCTTTCATAGCACATTTCACCCATTTTTCCTTTCAACTTAAGCAAAAATCAGAAAAAACTAGCAGGTTTCACTGGTTCACAACCAAAATAACACACAAAAAGATAAATACAATTTATGCCCATAAATAGAGATTGAAACAAACAGCGATGAAAACCAGAAAATTTTCGACTATCACAGGAAACTTTAAATGGCAGTAAAAGCAGCGATAAAGATTTATAAGCATTTATAATCTTGCTTCATGTTTTAGAAATTGCAGACAAATATATGAAATTATTGATCTGCGCGCCAATGTAAGTTAAGCAGAGATGTACCATCATTTAACAGCGAGCTGAGAACTGAACACAGTTCAGACACAATCGAAAGATTTCAAGATTTTTTTGTTATCATTGCTACGTCAGTGAAAAAAAATCTGTTCATTGTTTGATTTTCAGTGTGAAACTGTTGAAATTGAATACAGTATTGATAATATAGAGAATAAATTTTTGTGAGGTGTTGATAATGTAATTTAAATTTTCCTCAAAGTAACTAAAGATCTTCAGAAAATGGTATATTCCCTGAGGTTCTCAAATTGGCAAAAGTACTTCCAATACACGTGAGTGATTTCAAGACCAATGACAACAACTGTTGACCAATTTCACTGCTCTCAGTTTGAAGTAACGCGTTGGAAAGAGTGCTCTACAACAAGTTTAACTCCTTCCTGGAAAGGCACCAATTGTTTTATATCAAAATAATTGGATTTCGCTCCAAACAGTGTAAGCTGACGCTTTAGTAGAATTTACAAAGAACAAACGATCAAGCCCATGTAAGTCAAATATCGAGAGATTTTACCTGGAACTTGATTAAATTTTTGATACGATTGAACATGAAAGTCACGTTTACAAACTCGAGCACTACGGAGTTCGTGTATTTGCACTACAGTGGTGGGAATGTTATCTGCGGAGCCATCTAATGATTTTAAGAAATTGGAATGCGATCCACTCAGAAACAGACGCCTGTGGTATCCCACAAGGTTCAATTCGTGGACCACTTTTGTTCTTCATCTAGATCAATGACTCACCTACCGCATGCAAAAATGTGCGGGTTACACTTTTTGCCAATGATGCAAGTGTACTTAAGATTGGGTATGGATCTCAGTTGAAAAGAGACAACAACAATGTAGTACGTGAGTGGCCGATTGCCAGTAAATTATTACTTGATTTTAAAAAAATGTGCGTATATAATTTAGGTACCCGAGAAAAATAATCGAGTAAAGAGTTCTCATTAAAGACACACGTTGAAGTTATAAGAAATTAACATGTTCAATACTATAAAAGCAATGTGAAAACAATTAACCAGAACAGCATCCTAGTTTAGGGTTGCTGCTGCCTATGATCGTATCACCAATATATGTTTATAAGAACAAAATCTAAACGCCAAATTATACAATGTGTTGACGTTAGTAGGAGTATAAAAAAGTATGGAAAAAAGAACTAATAGTTTATCAAATAAAATTATTCTTTTAGAAAAACGTTCTTTCTAAATAAGAGTGAATTAGTGAGAAAGATAATTGACTAGTGTGTCAATATAGATCATAGTACTCTACTTGGTGATCAAATAGGAAAGGTGAATGAATTATCAACCCGGAAAGTTATGAAGCGCCTTGATGGGCCGTGTTGATATTCTCCTCCACATTCTGGCGTTTGATCACCAGTAAAACTCTGCAAGAATCTTTGGTCTATCGCTCGCCCGAAATCTTCAGGCTGCAAGAAAACCTAATAAGTTAAATGTAGGAGACGTCAGCATAGAAATTTCAAGTGCATTTTTTTGGGGGTATTTTAGTTTAAGTTACAAAAAATTTGTAAAAATAGTAGATCACTTTTCTTCTTATGTAAACTTTTTTATGTCAGGGTTTTGCCATGGACGATGCTTGTGAGGAACACACGGTCCCGTTCATCTGCCCTGTTCTGGTTCATTTAATAATGTTTTTGATTTTTTTTCATTGTTACTTATGTTTCTAACGAACCAAAGAAATTCATTCTTCTCCTCCTTTTACGGATCAAGTCGGTGTTGAATTTCATTTTGTGATATTTTGAGGCAAATCACTTGGTAAAATTCTTAAAGTTGTAATGAGCTTGATGTCTTAAAAAAAGAAATACCTTTAATCTTGTGTTGCAAACTTAAGAGATTGAATAAAGACAATATTTCAAAATCCGAGCAGTCTAACATTTCATTCTTTACAAAACTTTAACAATGTCCATGTGAAATCCTGAAGTGTCGTCCAAAAGGACATCCGCACTGAATCGTTAAAAAATCCATGATGAAATTTCTCTTAACCCTAGCTCTGTTCAAGACACCTTTTGTTATACATTATCCTCTTAAGGTAGTTCGAGGGACAAAGGATGAACAAATTATAGGCACGCGACTCACAAAACGTGGATGAGAAATAATTCCAAGTTGTGCACAAAATTTAATCGCCCAACCAAATTGTCCCATTTGCGGTTCAATTTCATTGCAGATTAAAGTTTGCAACAATTATTTATATTAAAAATTTGTGCAACCTATTAGTCGGACATAGAGTTAAAAATTAGCTCAGGTTAAAATAACTTGCGATAGCTAGTGTTTTAGCATTTAACAGCGCCAATTTTTAAAATCCAACAGGGTTTGAAAATTCAACTTGGTTTCAGGTTTCAGGTAACTGACATTCCAAAGTTAATTTGTGTTTGTTGCGCACTTTCAGTTAGCAAAGGTGTGAGTTATCCTCCAGTGGATGGGAATCAGTGAGTGAACAAATCTGCGAGTCTAGCGAGATAACTATTCATCAATGACAAACAAATTCGTGGGCTAAATTCTTGAGCTTCAACCAGTGATATTATCCAGATGAAAGATTGTCAAATTGAATGCCAGATCATTTCTTGGTTTCCAGACTCACCATACCACAGAGGAGCACAGCAGTAAAAAAAAACAAGTAAAACAGTTTAAAAAAGCTAGAAAAAAATACAAAAATTGGCGCACATGAAGCTGCACAATCATACAACAAACCTTTAATTTCGGACCAAAAGCTTTTGTAAAAGTTTGGTTTTGGTGATTTTTCCAACTAGTTAACATTGAGTGTTTAAGATGAAATGCTGAAGAACACGTTCCAATCTTATGTTTGCTGAGCGAGAGGTGGCGAAGAACGGTACTTTGTTGATGATACTGGAGCTGGCGAGACACCTTTGGCGAGAACATGGTTGACTTTCACAGAAGTATAACTAGTATGTCTGGAGCTATACTAGACCGCACTGATAAAACAGCGCTCTCATTTTATCGTTTCCTATTTTTTGGTCTTTTTCAATAACATCACATTAACGCGGAGGTTCTGCTTTGTGACTCACAATGTTCATTTCCTTAATTCGCTGAGTATCTAACAGAGTGCGCGGTTGGGAGAAAACTTCCATCGCTTTGGATATAGTTGGTAAATTATTAAATTTAACTTTATCATTGAGTTTTTTCAACATTCTGACAAATCTCTCAGAAAACAATTATTGACCTGCAGTATTATAAATATCAAATTTAAAAATTTGAATAAAATTAGATTTAAGGGACCACAATCAAAAAGCAAATGAAAAAGCTGCTGTCTGAAAACTTCGATAAATCTTTTTCCGATGATGAAAAATCTTGCAGGAACGCTTTTATGATTTCTTGTAGAAAAAAATCGTCTACTCAATAATTACAACACTGTGTTAAATAACTACTGAAAGTCCAGAAAAAGATAATAAAATAATTGATATTGACATTTGCAACCTAAAAAAATTTTTGCATTCTTAGCCCCGTGACAATTAGATACACATCGTCCATTATATGGTTTGCTGCGATAATAACCAGTTGAATTTCAGATTTACGTCACTTTTAGAAAATTGACAGAGATTAAAATTTTTTAGCAATAACTGATTTCAATTTCCTACTAAAGATTGCCACGTTGATATAATATCAGAAAAATGTAGTGGTAATAATTGAAGTAATAGTAGTAGTAGTAGTAATAGTAGTAGTAGTAGTAGTAGTAGTAGTAGTAGTAGTAGTAGTAGTAGTAGTAGTAGTAGTAGTAGTAGTAGTAGTAGTAGTAGTAGTAGTAGTAGTAGTAGTAGTAGTAGTAATAGTAGTAGTAGTAAACCTACATCGAATCGAGGCCCTTGCGGAAGCCGCTGGTCTGAAGATTAATGTGGCCAAAACAAAGAATATGGGCGTAAAATGCGACAGCCAAAATGTTGTTGCAGTGCCTAGTATCCAACAGAACGTGGAGATACTCACTGGAACACATAAAGGCAAATTAGGACTCCTGGAAGAGACATCTAGCCAGTCACGACTAACCATCAGCACGGAGGTGCTGCTTGGAACGAAAAAGAAAGCGGGCTGGTTCGAAATACAAGATGGCCGGAAGCTAAGATTGAAAAGCTTAGCGGAGGCTAAGCCAGCGTTGGTAGCTTCACAACAACAATCTGCGGTAGCAGATTCAGAGTCCCTAGAAAATGAGAGTCGGTCAGTGGTGGCTGACCAAGAGTCTTTAAGATGTCAGAATTGTCAGCGGCAATTCAGTACAGTTACCGGACGCAAAGTGCACCAAACAAGATTCTGCAAAGCCGGTTTATCAAAGAATGTCGTCGACAAGTCAAAGTTCGAGCAACTAGAGGCGAGCCTTACCTGTGACAAGTGTGAAAGAAAGTTCAAAACAGTCAATGGCCGAAAAGTTCACCAATCGAGATACTGTGGCAAACCTAAAGCAGTTGCCACACGCGTGTTTTCCTGCAAAGTACAAGATGTTATCGGAAACGAGTTTGAAAACATAGAAGCGTTCAAGTATCTCGGATCATATGTCAGCCTCAAGCATGGAGACCTCCAGGAAGTCAATTGCAAACTTGCAGAAGGTAGACAACGGTTTGCTAACTTCCAAAATCTCTGGAAGAGCAAGCAGCTCAGCGTGCACCTCAAGTGCAATTTGTACAAAGCACTTGTTTTGTCAGCCGTGCTGTACAGCTCAGAGACTTGGACTCTTTCGAAATTAATGGAGAGAAAACTTGAGAGTTTCCACTGTGGTTGTCTTCGGAGAATTCTACGTGTGTCATATCTGGAGAAAGCAACGAACGAAGAAATTATGTCAAGATCAAGAATGCCCCAACTATCCACGATGATCATGCTCAAACGGATAAAATGGTACGGACACATCCAGAGAATGGAACCAGGAAGATTAGCCCGCAGTGCCTTCGATTGGGACCCGCCCGATCAATACGTCCATGCTAGACGCGCTCCTGGGGGGCAACGGAAAACGTGGATGAGTCAAATCGAAGGAGACTGTGTACGAAACAAAGTATCGTTCACCAGATTGCAGGAGAAAGCAGCAACCGGGTCAAAGAATGCCTTCAACAATTTCGTCGTACAGCACTTCACAGAATAACCAAACAAAAAACTCTTCTTGTTTTGTTTGTATTTGTTGCCAACCGTGCCTTTATTTCATATTTGGAATTAAAGTGTTGAAACAGTAGTAGTAGTAGTAGTAGTAGTAGTAGTAGTAGTAGTAGTAGTAGTAGTAGTAGTAGTAGTAGTAGTAGTAGTAGTAGTAGTAGTAGTAGTAGTAGTAGTAGTAGTAGTAGTAGTAGTTGTAGTAGTAGTAGTAGTAGTAGTAGTAGTAGTAGTAGTAGTAGTAGTAGTAGTAGTAGTAGTAGTAGTAGTAGTAGTAGTAGTAGTAGTAGTAGTAGTAGTAGTAGTAGTAGTAATAGTAGTAGTAGTAGTAGTAGTAGTAGTAGTAGTAGTAGTAGTAGTAGTAGTAATAGTAGTAGTAGTAGTAGTAGTAGTAGTAGTAGTAGTAGTAGTAGTAGTAGTAGTAACCTTGGATTTCTCCAGATTCTCTGGAACTTATCCGGAAACGAGCCGATCTACAAGCCGATCTACAGTTAAAGAAACACAGCAGCGCGGAGGCGCTGTTAGAGTTCACAAACTGCTGTAAGGAAGTCAGAAAAGCTCTACGTGCAGACAAACGGGCATGGCTTGAACGCAAAGGCCAAGAAGTGCAGAGCTTCGCGGACAGAGGCAACTTAAAGGAGGTTTTTGGGGCATCACAGCAGATTTGCCGAAACTGGAGGCCCCAGTTGACCAAATTAGTTTCAAGCACTGGCGTCAACTTACGGACGAAAGAGGAACGACTTGAACGCTGGACGGAACATTTTAGTCAACTCCTGAATCCCTCAACATTCAGTTGCAGTACGAGATTGGATCCCGAAGAAGCAGCTGAAAGCTTGCCGATTGACCTGAGCCCAATTCGATTTGAAGAAGTGCTTGATGCTGTCCGCAGGTTGAAGAATGGCAAGGCAAGTGGACCCGATAACATTTCCTGTGAGATGTTGAAAGCACACAAGGGTATTGTCGAGTGGCTCTGGGACATCATAGATAAATGTTGGTCGACGGAAGTTCTGCCCGATGACTGGAAGGTAGCAGAAATTGTCCCATTATACAAGAGTAAAGGAAAGAGGTCAGAGTGTTCGAACCACCGAGGGATCTCTCTATTGTCAGTACCAGGCAAAGTGTTCGCTTCCGTTATTCTCAATCGATGCAAAGATTCAGTGGATCGCGTCTTAAGGGAAGAGCAGTGCGGCTTCAGAAAAAGCAGAGGATGCGCCGATCAACTCTTTGCCCTGCGTCAAATAATAGAGAAATCAATGGCGTTTCAATTGGATATTAGCTTTTGTTTCATAGACTTTCGAGCGGCATTCGATTCTGTCGATCGTGAGCAGATGTACCAGATAATGAAACACTATGGTCTGCCGCAAAAAGTGATAAACATCATAAGAAACAGCTATGATGGATTCAAATGTCGAGTCAAAGCCGAAGGTGAGAAGGGACGCTTATTTGATGTCAGAACAGGCGTTAGGCAGGGTGATGTGTGGTCCCCAATCCTATTCGGCCTTGTCATCAACTACATTTTAGCTAACTCGGTGCATGGAGGATTAGACATTGGGAGATTGGTGGCTGACTTAGATTTTGCTGATGATGTTGCTCTCGTGGGGGTCTCAGACAGTGAGGTGCAAGAAAACCTACATCGAATCGAGGCCCTAGCGGAAGCCGCTGGTCTGAAGATTAATGTGGCCAAAACAAAGAATATGGGCGTAAAATGCGACAGCCTAAATGTTGTTGCAGTGCCTAGTATCCAACAGAACGTGGAGATACTCACTGGAACACATAAAGGCAAACTAGGACTCCTGGCAGAGACATCTAGCCAGTCATGACTAACCGTCGGCACGGAGGTGCTGCTGGGAACGAAAAAGAAAGCGGGCTGGTTCGAAACACAAGATGGCCGGAAGCTCAGATTGAAAAGCTTAGCGGAGGCTAAGCCAGCGTTGGTAGCTTCACAACAACAATCTGCAGTAGCGGATTTAGAGTCGCTAGAAAATGAGAGTGGGTCAGCGGTGGCTGATCAAGAGTCTTTAAGATGTCAGAACTGTCGGCGGCAATTCAGTACAGTTACCGGACGCAAAGTGCACCAAACAAGATTCTGCAAAGCCGGTTTGTCAAAGAATGTCGTCGACAAGTCAAAGTTCGAGCAACTAGAGGCGAGCCTCACCTGTGACAAGTGTGAAAGGAAGTTCAAAACAGTCAATGGCCGAAAAGTTCACCAATCGAGATACTGTGGCAAACCTAAAGCAGCTGCCACACGCGTGTTTTCCTGCAAAGTACAAGATGTTATCGGAAACGAGTTTGAAAACATAGAAGCGTTCAAGTATCTCGGATCATATGTCAGCCTCAAGCATGGAGACCTCCAGGAAGTCAATTGCAAACTTGCAGAAGGTAGACAACGGTTTGCTAACTTCCAAAATCTCTGGAAGAGCAAGCAGCTCAGCGTGCACCTCAAGTGCACTTTGTACAAAGCACTCGTTTTATCAGCCGTGCTGTACAGCTCAGAGACTTGGACTCTTTCGAAATTAATGGAGAGAAAACTTGAGAGTTTCCACTGTGGTTGTCTTCGGAGAATTCTACGTGTGTCATATCTGGAGAAAGCAACGAACGATGAAATTATGTCAAGATCGCGAATGCCCCAACTATCCACGATGATCATGCTCAAACGGATAAAATGGTACGGTCACATCCAGAGAATGGAACCAGGAAGATTAGCCCGCAGTGCCTTCGATTGGGACCCGCCCGATCAATACGGCCATGCCAGACGCGCTCCTGGGGGGCAACGGAAAACGTGGATGAGTCAAATCGAAGGAGACTGTGTACGAAACAAAGTATCGTTCACCAGATTGCAGGAGAAAGCAGCAACCGGGTCAAAGAATGCCTTCAACAATTTCGTCGTACAGCACTTCACAGAATAACCAAACAAATAACTCTTCTTGTTTTGTTTGTATTTGTATTTGTATTTGTATTTGTTGCCAACCGTGCCTTTATTTCATATTTGGAATTAAAGTGTTGAAACAGTAGTAGTAGTAGTAGTAGTAGTAGTAGTAGTAGTAGTAGTAGTAGTAGTAGTAGTAGTTGTAGTAGTAGTAGTAGTAGTAGTAGTAGTAGTAGTAGTAGTAGTAGTAGTAGTAGTAGTAGTAGTAGTAGTAGTAGTAGTAGTAGTAGTAGTAGTAGTAGTAGTAGTAGTAGTAGTAGTAGTAGTAGTAGTAGTAGTAGTAGTAGTAGTAGTAGTAGTAGTAGTAGTAGTAGTAGTAGTAGTAGTAGTAGTAGTAGTAGTAGTAGTAGTAGTAGTAGTAGTAGTAGTAGTAGTAGTAGTAGTAGTAGTAGTAGTAGTAGTAGTAGTAGTAGTAGTAGTAGTAGTAGTAGTAGTAGTAGTAGTAGTAGTAGTAGTAGTAGTAGTAGTAGTAGTAGTAGTAGTAGTAGTAGTAGTAGTAGTAGTAGTAGTAGTGGTGGTGGTGGTAATATCCAAACTTGAACATGGTTTAAATTCCACCCATATTCAATTTTGGTCCGCTTTTTTTCTTTACCCATATTTTTTGACCAGATTCAAGCTAAGAACCCGTATCAAATTTAGAGTTGAACTTGTCCATATTCAAGTTCCAATTTGAGGACCAAATTCAAGTTTGGCCGGACAACCATTTTCATTTGAATTTATCTGACTAGAAGGACAAAAACTTGAAATTGATCAAACTTTTGCATGTCAACCTTATTAGGTTCAAAATTTCAGGACGTCTTTGATTGATCAGAAGTTTGCTGCGTGCAACAAAGAAACGTTCTAGCAATTCAAAGTACAAGAAAAATAAGAAAAAACCAATTAAAGTAGTATAAATTCTAAGGGAACGCAATATTATCGCACCATCTTCAATCACCTAGAAACTTTTGCACAAATGATAATTTTGAAATGTTTGTTGGAAGTTTCTAATTCCATCCGGACTATGTGGAATATCCGAAAAATATTCTTCAGGACCAGTTAATGAAACACGTGGGTTTAATAAGAAACTTGGTTCACTGATTGGAGTTTTGTACTCAGTAAGTTAAAAAAGAAGAGGTTCTGGGCACAGCTAATTAGTTTCAAGCTAATCTAATTTCAAGAACTTTGAATCTAATTTTCAAGAAAGTTTGTTTGTATTAATTGGCCTGCTAAAAGGTGCTCTTCACAAACAAATGTTGAAGAAGCTCAAGAAAATAACCAGGTATTGTGGTTTAAGGGCTGAAATTTTTGTTTGTGAAAAAATGTTGGAGCCTCTGTGTGACCAACAGCATCCTTTTTTTGATAAACACCCCAAGAAAAGCGGACATATCTACCAAACATATGTATGAGATAGACAACACTGAGAAAAAAAGTTTGTTTCATACTTTTTTACATGGAAACAGTAATCCTCATTGAAAAAATGAACTCCAATTGAGAAACCCTGTTCTGCCGACATTATTGTAGTATCATAAAGACTGTATTAAAAATATATGTTCAAAAGTTTTAAATTTTAAGTAGGGTCTACGTCTTAGAACTCTTTTCTCGGGTGAGTGTTTGGGGGGGGGGGTGAGGGGGGCACTTCGAGCCTGAGCCTAAGCTTCAGACTCCAAGTTCCTGCGCATTTTTGGGCTCCTAAGACAATGCGCGTTTATAAGCCTCGTTTTTGACTCGACTTTTTGTCGGTCTTGTACATAGTGTCGCGTCAAAACTGGAAATTTGTAGGAGTTTTTTAAGTAATTTTTTTTCCTGAGATCAAAAAACTGTTTTTTTTTTTCAATTTTTGTGGTCCAAAATATTAGCGGTTGGAGCCTCTGTGTGACCAAGGAAAATTTTTTATATACACCCCAAGAAAAGCAGACATATCTATCAAACTTACTTTTGAGAAAAGACAAAACTGAGAAAAAAGATTGTTTTACAAATTTTTACATAGAAACTGTAATTCTCATTACAAATGAACTCTAATTGAGAAAGCCCGTTCTGCAGACAATATTGTATTATCACACAGACTGCAATAGGCCGAAAAGTTTCGAATGCTCAAGAATCTTAAGTCAGGTCTACGTCTTAGAACTTTGTTCTTGAGTTGGTGGTTTGGGGTGAGGGTGGCACTTCGAGCCTGAGCCTTAACTTCAGACTCGAAGAGCCCCCCACCATTATTTTGGCCCCACAGACAATGCGCCTTTATGATCGTCATTTTTGACCCGGCAGTTTGTCAGCCTTGTACTTAGTGTCGCTTCAAAAACCGGAATTTTGTTGGAGTTCCTTAAGTACAATTTAGTTTCTTGACACTAAGGAATCGTTTTTTTTCAATTTCTGTGGTCCAAAATACTATAGGTTGGAGCCACTGTGTTACCAATGAATTTTTTTTATATACACCCAAAGAAAAGCAGACATATCTATCAAACTTACTTTTGAAAATAGACAAAACTGAGAAAAACTGAGTTCCTTAAGAACAATTTAGTTTCCTGACACTAAGGAATTGTTTTTTTTTAATTTTCGTTGGCCCAAATTGTTAACAGCTGAAGCCTCTGTGTAACCAATAAAACTTTTTATCTCCATCTCAAGAAATGCAGACATATCTATCAAACATATGTTTAAGAAAAAAATGAGAAAAACGTTGGTTTTATACACTTTTTTAGATAGAAACTGTAATCCTCATTACAAATCAACTCCATCTGACAAATCCTGTTCCGCAGACATTAATGCAGTATCAAAAAGACTGTATTAGGCAATAGAATTTCGAAACTTCAAAAATCTTGAGTCAGGTCTACGTTTTAGAACTCTTTTTTGGGTTGGTGGTGGGGATGAGGGTGGCAATTCGAGCCTGGGCCTCAGCTTCAGACTCGAAGATCCCCCCACCATTATTTTGGCCACACAGACAATGCGCCTTTATGATCGTCATTTTTGACCCGGCAGTTTGTCAGCCTTGTACTTAGTGTCGCTTCAAAAACTGGAATTTGTTGGAGTTCCTTAAGTACAATTTTAGTTTCTTGACACTAAGTAATCGTTTTTTTTTCAATTTCTGTGGTCCAAAATACTATTGGTTGGAGCCACTGTCTGACCAATGAATTTTTTTATATACACCCCAAGAAAAGCAGACATATCTATCAAACTTACTTTTGAAAATAGGCAAAACTGAGAAAAACTGAGTTCCTTAAGAACAATTTAGTTTCCTGACACTAAGGAATTGTTTTTTTTTTTAAATTTTCGTTGGCCCAAATTGTTAACAGCTGAAGCCTCTGTGTAACCAATAAAATTTTTTATATCCATCTCAAGAAATGCAGACATATCTATCAAACATATGTTTGAGAAAAAAAATGAGAAAAACGTTGGTTTTATACACTTTTTTAGATAGAAACTGTAATCCTCATTACAAATCAACTCCATCTGACAAATCCTGTTCTGCAGACAATAATGCAGTATCAAAAAGACTGTATTAGGCAATAAAATTTCGAAAGTTCAAAAATCTTTAGTCAGGTCTACGTTTTAGAACTCTTTTCTTGGGTTGGTGGTGGGGGTGAGGGTGGCAATTCGAAACTGAGCCTAAGCTTCAGGCTCGAAGTGCCCCCACTGTTTTTGGCCTCTCACACAATGCAGGGTTATGATCGTTATTTTTAATCCGACATTTTGTTAGTCTTGTACTTAGTGTCTCGTCAAAAATTGGAATTTTGTTGGAGTTCCATAAGTAAAAGTTAGTTTCTTGACACTAAGAAATTCTTTTTTTTTGCTTTCGATGGTCCAAATTGTTAACAATTGGAGCATCTGTGTGACCAACGATATCTTTTTTTGTGTACACCCCAAGAAAAGCAGATATATCTATCAAACTTACGTTTGGGAAAAGAAAGAAATGAGAAATATTTTGTTTTGTACTTTTTCTTGCATAGAAACTGTAATCCTCATTACAAATCAACCCAACTGAGCAACCCTGTTCAACAGACAATATTGCATTATCATGCAGACTGTATTAGTTGATAAAAGTTTCGAAGGTTCAAAAATCTTAAATCAGGTCTACGTTTTAGAACTCTTTTCTTAGGTTGGTGGTGGTGGGGGCGAGGGGGCACTTCGAACCTTCGCTTAAGCTTTAGGCTCGAAGTGCTCCCCTTTTTGGCCCCCAGACAATGCGAATTCGTGTAAGTTATTTTTTTCCGACCTTTTGTCAGATTTGTATTTAGTGTCGCGTGAGAAACTGGAATTTTGTTGGACTTCCATAAGTAAAAACTTAGTTTCTTGACACTAAGAAATTGTTTTTTTTCTATTTTTGGTGGTCCAAATTGTTAACGGTGTGAAATTCTAAGTGACCAAGGGAATTTTGTTTTGTGTAGAAAACAAGAAATGCAGAAAATCTATCAAACGTATGTTTGAGAAAAGAAAATAATTAGAAAAAAGGTTGTTTTATACATTTTCGTACAAGGAAACTGTAATCCTAATTACAAATCAACTCCAATTGAGAAGCCTTGTTCTGCAGACATTATTGTATTATCATACAGACTGAGTTAGGCAAAAAAAGTTTCGAAGGTTCAAAAATCTTATGTCAGGTCTACGTTTTAGAACTATTTTATGAGGTTGGTGATGGTGGGGACGAGGGGGGCACTTCGAACCTGCGCTTAAGCTTCAGGCTCGAAGTGCCCCCCTTTTTGGCCCCCCAGACAATGCGAATTCATGTAAGTTGTTTTTTTCCGACTTTTTGTCAGATTTGTATTTAGTGTCTTGTGAGAAACTGGAATTTTGTTGGACTTCCATAAGTAAAACTTAGTTTCTTGGCACTAAGAAATTGATTTTATTCTATTTTTGATAGTCCAAATTGTTAACGTTGTGAAATTCTGTGTGACCAACGGAATTTTGTTTTGTCTAAGAAACAAGAAATGCAGAAAATCTATCAAACGTATGTTTCAGAAAAGAAAATAATTAGAAAAAATATTGTTTTATACATTTTCGTACATGGAAACTGTAATCCTAATTACAAATTAACTCCAATTGAGAAGCCTTGTTCTGCAGACATTATTGTATTATCATACAGATTGTATTAGGCAATAAAACTTTCGAAGGTTTAAAAATCTGAAGTCAGGTCTACGTTTTAGAACTCTTTTCTTAGGTTGGTGGTGGTGGGGGCGAGGGGGGGGCACTTCGAACTTGCGCTTAAGCTTCAGGCTCGAAGTGCCCCCCCTCTTTTGCCCCCAGACAAAGCCAATTCATGTAAGTTATTTTTTTTCCGACCTTTTGACAGACTTGTATTTAGTGTCGCGTCAGAAACTGGAACTTTGATGGAGTTCCATAAGCAAAATTTAGTTTCTTGACACTAAGAAATTGATTTTATTCTATTTTTGGTAGTCCAAATTGTTAACGTTGTGAAATTCTGTGTGACCAACGGAATTTTGTTTTGTGTAAAAAACAAGAAATGCAGAAAATCTATCAAACGTATGTTTCAGAAAGGAAAATAATTAGATAAAATATTGTTTTATACATTTTCGTACATGGAAACTGTAATCCTAATTACAAATTAACTCCAATTGAGAAACCTTGTTCTGCAGACATTATTGTATTATCATACAGACTGTATTAGGCAATAAAACTTTCGAAGGTTCAAAAATCTGAAGTCAGGTCTACGTTTTAGAACTCTTTTATGAGGTTGGTGATGGTGGGGACGAGGGGGGCACTTCGAACCTGCGCTTAAGCTTCAGGCTCGAAGTGCCCCCCTTTTTGGCCCCCCAGACAATGCGAATTCATGTAAGTTGTTTTTTTCCGACCTTTTGTCAGATTTGTATTTAGTGTCTTGTGAGAAACTGGAATTTTGTTGGACTTCCATAAGTAAAACTTAGTTTCTTGGCACTAAGAAATTGATTTTTTTCTATTTTTGGTAGTCCAAATTGTTAACGTTGTGAAATTCTGTGTGACCAACGAATTTTTGTTTTGTGTACAAAACAAGAAATGCAAAAAATCTATCAAACTTATGTTTGAGAAAAGAAAATAATGAGAAAAAACTTTGTTTTATACATTTTCGTACATAGAAACCGTAATCCTAATTACAAAACAACTCCAATTGAGAAGCCTTGTTCTGCATACAAAATTGTATTATCAAACAGACTGTATTAGGCAATAAAATTTTCGAAGGTTCAAAATCTTAAGTGCCGCCCTCTTTTCTGGCCCCTCAGACATTGCGCTTTTATAATCGTTACCTTTGGACCGACCTTTTGTCAGTTTTGAACTTAGTGTGGCGTCAAAAACTGGAATTTTGTTGGAGTTCCATAAGTAAAATTAAGTTTCTTGACACTGAGAAATTGTTTTTTTTTACTTTCGGTGGGCCATATTGTTAACAGTTGGAGCCTAACTGTGACCAACGAAATTTTTTTTTGTATAAAACCCAAGAAATGCAGACTCATCTATTGAATTTGTGTTTGAAAATGGAAAAAAAGAGAAAGGAATTTGTTTTATTTTTTTTACGTGGAAACTGTAATCCTCATTACAAATGAACTCATATTGAGTCCCTGTTCTGTCGATTATTGTACTATCATAGAGAATCTATTAAAAAAGTGAGTTTCAAAAGTTTAAAATCTTAAGTAGGGTCTACGTCTTAGAACTCTTTTCTCGGTTGGTGGTGTGGGGTGAGGGGGGCACTTCGAGCCTGACCCTAAGCTTCAGGCTGGAAGTCCCCCCATTCTTTGGGCTCCACAGACAATGCGCGTTTATGAGCGCTATGTTTGGCCCGACCTTTTATCAGTCTTGTACTTAGTGTCGCGTCAAAAACTGGAATTTTGTTGGAGTTCCATAAATAAAATTTAGTTTCTTGACACTAAAAATTGTTTTTTTTACTTGCGGTTTTTCAAAATGTTAAGAGTTGGAGCCTCTGTGTGACCAACAAAACTCTTTTTGTTATACAACCCAACAAGTGCAGACATATCTATCAAACTTAAATTGGAGGATAGACAAAACTGAGAAAAAGTTTTGTTTTATACTTTTTTTTACATAGAAACGGTAATCCTCATTACAAATCAACTCCAATTGAAAACCCTGTTCTGTAGGCAGTATTGTACTATCGTACAGACCGTATTAGGCAATAAAATTTTCGAAGGTTCAAAATCTTAAGTGCCCCCCTCTTTTCTGGCCCCTCAGACATTGCGCTTTTATAATCGTTACCTTTGGACCGACCTTTTGCCAGTTTTGTACTTAGTGTGGCGTCAAAAACTGGAATTTTGTTGGAGTTCAATAAGTAAAATTTAGTTTCTTGACACTGAGAAATTTCTTTTTTTACTTTCGGTGGGCCATATTTTTAACAGTTGGAGCCTAACTGTGACCAACAAAAATTTTTTTTTTTGTATAAAACCCAGGAAATGCAGACGCGTCTATTAGATTTGTGTTTGAGAATGGAAAAAGAAGAGAAAGGAATTTGTTTTAGAATTTTTTTACATAGAAACTGTAATCCTCATTACAAATGAACTCATATTGAGAAACCCTGTTCTGTCGATTATTGTACTATCATAGAGACTGCATTAAAAAAGTGAGTTTCGAAAGATTAAAATCTTAAGTAGGGTCTACGTCTTAGAACTCTTTTCTCGGGTTGGTGGTGTGGGGTGAGAGGGGCACTTCGAGCCTGACCCTAAGCTTCAGGCTGGAAGTCCCCCCATTCTTTGGGCTCCACAGACAATGCGCGTTTATGAGCGCTATGTTTGGCCAGACTTTTTGTCAGTCTTGTACTTAGTGTTGCCTCAAAAACTGGAATTTTGTTGGAGTTCCATAAATAAAACATAGTTTCTTGACACTAAGGAAATTTTTTTTTACTTGCGGTATTTCAAAATGTTAACAGTTGGAGCCTCTGTGTGACCATCAAAACTCTTTTTAATATACAACCCAACAAATGCAGACATATCTATCAAACTTACATTTGAGGATAGACAAAACTGAGAAAAAGTTTTGTTTTATACATTTTTTCTACATAGAAACGGTAATCCTCATTACAAATCAACTCCAATTAAAAACCCTGTTCTGTAGACAGTATTGTATTATCACACAGACTGCAATAGCCCGAAAAGTTTCGAATGCTCAAGAATCTTAAGTCAGGTCTACGTCTTAGAACTTTGTTCTTGAGTTGGTGGTTTGGGGTGAGGGTGGCACTTCGAGCCTGAGCCTTAACTTCAGACTCGAAGAGCCCCCCACCATTATTTTGGCCCCACAGACAATGCGCCTTTATGATCGTCATTTTTGACCCGGCAGTTTGTCAGCCTTGTACTTAGTGTCGCTTCAAAAACCGGAATTTTGTTGGAGTTCCTTAAGTACAATTTAGTTTCTTGACACTAAGGAATCGTTTTTTTTCAATTTCTGTGGTCCAAAATACTATAGGTTGGAGCCACTGTGTTACCAATGAATTTTTTTTATATACACCCAAAGAAAAGCAGACATATCTATCAAACTTACTTTTGAAAATAGACAAAACTGAGAAAAACTGAGTTCCTTAAGAACAATTTAGTTTCCTGACACTAAGGAATTGTTTTTTTTTAAATTTTCGTTGGCCCAAATTGTTAACAGCTGAAGCCTCTGTGTAACCAATAAAATTTTTTATATCCATCTCAAGAAATGCAGACATATCTATCAAACATATGTTTGAGAAAAAAAATGAGAAAAACGTTGGTTTTATACACTTTTTTAGATAGAAACTGTAATCCTCATTACAAATCAACTCCATCTGACAAATCCTGTTCTGCAGACAATAATGCAGTATCAAAAAGACTGTATTAGGCAATAAAATTTCGAAAGTTCAAAAATCTTTAGTCAGGTCTACGTTTTAGAACTCTTTTCTTGGGTTGGTGGTGGGGGTGAGGGTGGCAATTCGAAACTGAGCCTAAGCTTCAGGCTCGAAGTGCCCCCACTGTTTTTGGCCTCTCACACAATGCAGGGTTAGGATCGTTATTTTTAATCCGACATTTTGTTAGTCTTGTACTTAGTGTCTCGTCAAAAAAAGGAATTTTGTTGGATATCCATAAGTAAAATTTAGTTTCCTGACACTAAGAAATAGTTTTTTTGCTTTTGATGATCCAATTGTTAACAATTGGAGCATCGGTGTGACCAACGAAATCCTTTTTTGTGTACAGCCCAAGAAAAGCAGACATATCTATCAAACTTATGTTTGGGAAAAGAAAAAAATGAGAAAAATTTTGTTTTGTACTTTTTCTTGCATAGAAGAGAAAGGAATTTGTTTTAGAATTTTTTTACATAGAAACTGTAATCCTCATTACAAATGAACTCATATTAAGAAACCCTGTTCTGTCGATTATTGTACTATCATAGAGACTGCATTAAAAAAGTGAGTTTCGAAAGATTAAAATCTTAAGTAGGGTCTACGTCTTAGAACTCTTTTCTCGGGTTGGTGGTGTGGGGTGAGAGGGGCACTTCGAGCCTGACCCTAAGCTTCAGGCTGGAAGTCCCCCCATTCTTTGGGCTCCACAGACAATGCGCGTTTATGAGCGCTATGTTTGGCCAGACTTTTTGTCAGTCTTGTACTTAGTGTTGCCTCAAAAACTGGAATTTTGTTGGAGTTCCATAAATAAAACATAGTTTCTTGACACTAAGGAAATTTTTTTTTACTTGCGGTATTTCAAAATGTTAACAGTTGGAGCCTCTGTGTGACCATCAAAACTCTTTTTAATATACAACCCAACAAATGCAGACATATCTATCAAACTTACATTTGAGGATAGACAAAACTGAGAAAAAGTTTTGTTTTATACATTTTTTCTACATAGAAACGGTAATCCTCATTACAAATCAACTCCAATTAAAAACCCTGTTCTGTAGACAGTATTGTATTATCACACAGACTGCAATAGGCCGAAAAGTTTCGAATGCTCAAGAATCTTAAGTCAGGTCTACGTCTTAGAACTTTGTTCTTGAGTTGGTGGTTTGGGGTGAGGGTGGCACTTCGAGCCTGAGCCTTAACTTCAGACTCGAAGAGCCCCCCACCATTATTTTGGCCCCACAGACAATGCGCCTTTATGATCGTCATTTTTGACCCGGCAGTTTGTCAGCCTTGTACTTAGTGTCGCTTCAAAAACCGGAATTTTGTTGGAGTTCCTTAAGTACAATTTAGTTTCTTGACACTAAGGAATCGTTTTTTTTCAATTTCTGTGGTCCAAAATACTATAGGTTGGAGCCACTGTGTTACCAATGAATTTTTTTTATATACACCCAAAGAAAAGCAGACATATCTATCAAACTTACTTTTGAAAATAGACAAAACTGAGAAAAACTGAGTTCCTTAAGAACAATTTAGTTTCCTGACACTAAGGAATTGTTTTTTTTTAAATTTTCGTTGGCCCAAATTGTTAACAGCTGAAGCCTCTGTGTAACCAATAAAATTTTTTATATCCATCTCAAGAAATGCAGACATATCTATCAAACATATGTTTGAGAAAAAAAATGAGAAAAACGTTGGTTTTATACACTTTTTTAGATAGAAACTGTAATCCTCATTACAAATCAACTCCATCTGACAAATCCTGTTCTGCAGACAATAATGCAGTATCAAAAAGACTGTATTAGGCAATAAAATTTCGAAAGTTCAAAAATCTTTAGTCAGGTCTACGTTTTAGAACTCTTTTCTTGGGTTGGTGGTGGGGGTGAGGGTGGCAATTCGAAACTGAGCCTAAGCTTCAGGCTCGAAGTGCCCCCACTGTTTTTGGCCTCTCACACAATGCAGGGTTAGGATCGTTATTTTTAATCCGACATTTTGTTAGTCTTGTACTTAGTGTCTCGTCAAAAAAAGGAATTTTGTTGGATATCCATAAGTAAAATTTAGTTTCCTGACACTAAGAAATAGTTTTTTTGCTTTTGATGATCCAATTGTTAACAATTGGAGCATCGGTGTGACCAACGAAATCCTTTTTTGTGTACAGCCCAAGAAAAGCAGACATATCTATCAAACTTATGTTTGGGAAAAGAAAAAAATGAGAAAAATTTTGTTTTGTACTTTTTCTTGCATAGAAGAGAAAGGAATTTGTTTTAGAATTTTTTTACATAGAAACTGTAATCCTCATTACAAATGAACTCATATTGAGAAACCCTGTTCTGTCGATTATTGTACTATCATAGAGACTGCATTAAAAAAGTGAGTTTCGAAAGATTAAAATCTTAAGTAGGGTCTACGTCTTAGAACTCTTTTCTCGGGTTGGTGGTGTGGGGTGAGAGGGGCACTTCGAGCCTGACCCTAAGCTTCAGGCTGGAAGTCCCCCCATTCTTTGGGCTCCACAGACAATGCGCGTTTATGAGCGCTATGTTTGGCCAGACTTTTTGTCAGTCTTGTACTTAGTGTTGCCTCAAAAACTGGAATTTTGTTGGAGTTCCATAAATAAAACATAGTTTCTTGACATAAGGAAATTTTTTTTTACTTGCGGTATTTCAAAATGTTAACAGTTGGAGCCTCTGTGTGACCATCAAAACTCTTTTTAATATACAACCCAACAAATGCAGACATATCTATCAAACTTACATTTGAGGATAGACAAAACTGAGAAAAAGTTTTGTTTTATACATTTTTTCTACATAGAAACGCTAATCCTCATTACAAATCAACTCCAATTAAAAACCCTGTTCTGTAGACAGTATTGTACTATCATACAGACTGTATTAGGCAACAAAGTTTTCGAAGGTTCAAAAATCTTAAGTCAGGTCTACGTCTTGGAACTCTTTTCTTGAGTTGGTGGTGGGGATGAGGGGGGAATTCGAACCTGAGCCTGAGCTTCAGGCTCGAAGTGCCCCTACCCCTTAGTTTTTAGTTCTCAGACCTTGCCCGTTTATGATTGTTATTTTTGAGCCTGAGCCTAAGCTTCAGACTCGAAGAGCCCACCACCATTACTTTGGCCGCTCAGACAATGCCCGATTTTGATCGTCATTTTTGGCCCGGCATTTTGTCAGCCTTGTACTTAGTGTCGCTTCAAAAACTGGATTTTTGTTGGAGTTCCTTAAGTACAATTTAGTTTCTTGACACTAAGAAATAATTGTTTTTTTAACTTTCGTTGGCCGAAATTGTTAACAGCTGAAGCCTCTGTGTAGCCAAAAAACTTTTTTATATACATCTCAAGAAATGCAGACATATCTATCAAACATATGTTTGAGAAAAAAAATGAGAAAAATGTTGGTTTTATACACTTTTTAGGTAGAAACTGTAATCCTCATTACAAATCAACTCCATCTGACAAATCCTGTTCTGCAGACAATAATGCAGTATCAAAAAGACTGTATTAGGCAATAAAACTTCGAAAGTTCAAAAATCTTGAGTCAGGTCTACGTTTTAGAACTCTTTTCTTGGGTTGGTGGTGGGGGGTGAGGGTGGAAATTAAATTCGAAACTGAGCCTAAGCTTCAGGCTCGAAGTGCCCCCACTATTATTGGCCCCTCACACAATGCACGGTTATGATCGTTATTTTTGATCCGACATTTTGTTAGTCTTGTACTTAGTGTCTCGTCAAAAAAAGGAATTTTGTTGGATATCCATAAGTAAAATTTAGTTTCCTGACACTAAGAAATAGTTTTTTTGCTTTTGATGATCCAATTGTTAACAATTGGAGCATCGGTGTGACCAACGAAATCCTTTTTTGTGTACAGCCCAAGAAAAGCAGACATATCTATCAAACTTATGTTTGGGAAAAGAAAAAAATGAGAAAAATTTTGTTTTGTACTTTTTCTTGCATAGAAACTGTAATCCTCATTACAAATCAACCCAACTGAGCAACCCTGTTCAACAGACAATATTGCATTATCATGCAGACTGTATTAGTTGATAAAAGTTTCGAAGGTTCAAAAATCTTAAGTCAGGTCTACGTTTTAGAACTCTTTTCTTAGGTTGGTGGTGGTGGGGCGAGGGGGGGGGCACTTCGAACCTGCGCTTAAGCTTAAGGCTCGAAATGCTCCCCTTTTTTGGCCCCCAAGACAATGCAAATTCATGATAATTATTTTTCTCCGACCTTTTGTCAGACTTGTATTTAGTGTCGCGTGAGAAACTGGAGTTTTGTTGGAGTTCCATAAGTAAAACTAGTTTCTTGACACTAAGAATTTGTTTTTTTTCTATTTTTGGTGGTCCAAATTGTTAACAGTGTGAGATTCTGTGTGACCAACGAAATTTTGTTTTGTGTACAAAACAAGAAATGCAGAAAATCTATCAAACGTATGTTTGAGAAAAGAAAATTATGAGAAAAAACATTTTTTTGTACATTTTCGTAAACTGTAGTCCTAATTACAAATCAACTCCAATTGACAAGCCTTGTTCTGCAGACAGTTTTGTATTATCATACAGACTGTGTTAGGCAATAAAAGTTTCGAAGGTTCAAAAATCTTAAGTCAGGTCTACGTTTTAGAACTCTTTTCTTAGGTTGGTGGTGGTGGGGGCAAGGGTGCACTTCGAACCTGCGCTCAAGCTTCAGGCTCGAAGTGCCCCCCTTTTGGCCCCCCAGACAATGCGAACTCATGTAAGTTATTTTTTTCCGAACTTTTGTCAGACTTGTATTTAGTGTCGCGTCAGAAACTGGAGCTTTGTTGGAGTTCCATAAGTAAAATTTAGTTTCTTGACACTAAGAAATTGTTTTTTTTTCTATTTTTGGTGGTCCAAATTGTTAACGGTGTGAGTTCTGTGTGACCAGCGAATAAATGTATGTGTGAAAATAATGAGAAAAAACTTTGTTTTATACATTTTCGTACATAGAAACTGTAATTCTAATTACAAATCAACTCCAATTGACAAGCATTGTTCTGCAGACAGTTTTGTTTTATCATACAGACTGTATTAAGCAATAAAATTTTCAAAGGTTCAAAAATCTTAAAACAGGTCTTTGATTTAGAACTCTTTTCTTGGGTTGGTGGTGGGGAGCGAGGGTGACAATTCGAAACTGAGCCTAAGCTTCAGGCTCGAAGTGCCCCCACTATTTTTGGCCTCTCACACAATGCAGGGTTATGATCGTTATTTTTGATCCGACATTTTGTTAGTCTTGTACTTAGTGTCTCGTCAAAAATTGGAATTTTGTTAGAGTTCCATGAGTAAAATTTAGTTTCTTGACACTGAGAAATTGTTTTTTTTTTACCTTCGTTGGGCCAAATTGATAACAGTTCGAGACTATGCGTAAATAACAAATTTTTATTTGTATACAACCCAAAAAATGCAGACACATCTATCAAATTAGTGTTTGAGAATGGATAAAAAAGAGAAACAAATTTGTTTTATACTTTTTGTACATAGAAACTGTAATCCTCATTTGAAATGAACTCCAATTGAGAAACCATGTTCTGTCGACATTATTGTACTATCATACAGACTGTGTTAAAAAAGTGAGTTTCGAAAGTTTAAAATCTTAAGTAGGGTCTACGTCTTAGAACTCTTTTCTCGGGTTGGTGGTGTGGGGTGAGGGGGGCACTTCGAGCCTGACCCTAAGCTTCAGGCTGGAAGTCCACCCATTTTTTGAGATCCACAGACAATGCGAGTTTATGAGCGCTATGTTTGGCCAGACCTTTTGTCAGTCTTGTACTTAGTGTTGCCTCAAAAACTGGAATTTTGTTGGAGTTCCATTAATAAAATTTAGTTTCTTGACACTAAGAAATTGTTTTTTTTATTGCGGTGTTTCAAATTGTTAACAGTTGGAGCCTCTGTGTGACCAACAAAACTCTTTTTAATATACGACCCAACAATTGCAGACATATTTATCAAACTTACGTTTCAGGATTGACAAAACTGAGAAAAAGTTTTGTTTTATGATTTTTCTACATAGAAACTGTAATCCTCATTACAAATCAACTCCAATTGAAAACCCTGTTCTGTAGACAGTATTGTATTATCATACAGACTGTATTAGGCAACAAAGGTTTCGAAGGTTCAAAAATCTTAAGTCAGGTCTACGTCTTGGAACTCTTTTCTTGCGTTAGTGGTGGGGTTGAGGGGAGGGGGGGGGACTTCGAACCTGAGCCTGAGCTTCAGGCTCGAAGTGCCCCTCTCCCTTATTTTTAGCCCCTCAGACATTGCGCGTTTATGATCGTTGTTTTTGGCCCAACTTTTTGTCAGTTTTGTAATTAGTGTCGCTTCAAAAACTGGAAATTTATTGGAGTTCCCTAAGTAGAATTTAGTTTCTTGACACAAAAAATGTGGTTTGTTTTTTATTTTCGCTGGTTCAAATTGTAAACGGCTGGAACCTCTGTCTGACCAACAAAATCATTTTTTAATATACACCCCAAGAAATGCAGATATATCTATCACATTTTTTTTGAGAATAGAACAAAAATTGAGAACAAAAGTTTGTTTTATACTTTTTACATAGAAACCGTAATCCTCATTACAAATAAATTCCAATTGAGAAATGAACTCCAATGCACTCAAATCAACATGATCAAGTCTAACTCTGACCACATTTTTTAGGAACAATTCAAAAATAGAACCTCTTCTTCTGGAACAAAGCGAAGATTGACATTTCTTTCTGACAAGAGCCAAAATATGACTCACGCTGACAAGAACAAACAAAAATTGACAGTCTTCTTTAGAAACAAATAAAAATTTCTTCCTTAGGACCAAACCAAAGATCGAATTCTTCTTCAAGGAAAGAAAATAATTGAACTTAAAAGAACGAACGTCAGGAACAAACTTAAGACGAACCAACTTTTTCAGGAACGAACACAAATCTGACCCACGTCTACAGGAACAAGCCAAAATTCAATCAAATAAATCAAAAACAAGTTAAAAATTCACCAATTTTTCGAACAAAACAAATTTTGGCCTTTTTGTCAAGAAATAACCAGAATTTGACACCCGTTGACAAAAACAAACCAAAATTTTGACCACACTTTTCAAGAACAAAATAAAACCCGACTCAAGTTTTCGTACGAAAAAAATATTCGACACACGTCTAAAGAATCAAACCAAATTCTGGGCTCGAATATCCTGGAACAAATCAATATATGACCCCCTTCATCTGGGAAAAATCAAAAATTTGAGCCATATTTAAAACAATGAACCAAAAACTGGCCCAAAATCTGGCACTTCTTTAAAAACAAACAATATCTGACCCAATTCTCCAATGAAAAACCAAAGTTTGACCCCTTCTTCAAAAAAAAACCTAAATCCGGTGCATTCTTTCCTGAGGAAATCACATTTTGACCTCACGTGTGGTATAAAGAAGGCACCACGTGGTAAAAAGCGTGTGGCGGTTACAACAGTTGCATAAATTACTTCACAATGCATATTTTTTTACTATATTCTGCCATTCTTTTCTTTTCATTCTTCATATTGCACAAAGTGCAAGACAAGTTATGCGGCAAGAGATAATCAAATACTGCAGTAGAAATTTACCGTTGCTTCAGATTTTCCTCATATACTCTGCTACCCCCACCCAACCCCACCCCCAACACACAGACAACACACGCACACACACATACACAGACACACACACACACACACACACACACACACACACACACACACACGCACACACACACAAACGCACGCACGCACACACACACGCGTGAGCACACACACATACAAACGTACAAACTTACAAACAGACAGACAGACAGACAGACAGACAGACAGACAGACAGACAGACAGACAGACAGACAGACAGACAGACAGACAGACAGACAGAAAGGACAGACACGCGCACACACACTCACACACACTCATTTCCGCGCACAAACTCCAGTCATATGCAGCTGATATTCTGGCGGCCAAAAAAAATGTTTGGCTGATTTCCGGAGCGTTATTTATTTTTTCATGTCTCTTTACGGTCAAGAATACAATCTTTTACGAAGCCCGTAACTCCAGATGATGCCATAGGACTAAGTTCATGGTTGATATTTTCTTCATATGTTGTGAGTTATTGCTTCGAACGTATGAATTAATTAGCAATGCCCATAGACACACTCATACATCTATTCGGATCTGTCCCCCAGCTTAGTGGGCGCCTGTTATTTGCACCACCAGACGTACGTGCCATCTTATTACGTAATTATATACTGTGTAATGGCACGTTCTCTCTAAATTGGGGCGCAAAAGGTACTGGGATGGGCACCAACGGAATATATCCATTAATTCAAATGCATATTGGTGTTCACCTGAAAATAGCTGAAATCATCAGTAGGGTTGAAGAGCTGGAAAGTTTTATATTAAACTTAACTGTATTTTTGCGAAACTTAACAAACAGCTGAAATTTGTTCCATAAATGTTTTGTTTTGTCCCGTAGTTTTTGTAAAGAGATCGGTTTTAGAAACATTCATCTAACTCGAACAAAACCGCCTTAATTCGATAGACAGGGTTTTCAAGCACTGCTTATGTCGGAAAAATGAATCAGTTCAAACTAAAATAAAAAAAATAAAAAATAATCTGAATCTGACAGACTCCAAAAAACGGAAGCTGATTGAGGACCCTCCGTCATAATCGTTTCCAATATGGTAGAATCCAGGGTTCCAGTGATCTAATTTATGCATGAATAAATGTTGTTAAATGAATAACTAACGGAGAATGATTAATTCAAGATGATACACTTTAAAATCACTGTTTTTCCTGTTATGATTTTAAAAAGTTTTACGTTTCTTAAAACCGTTATTCTGAAACTATTGGTGTTCACCTCAGAGACCCCTATTGGTTTGAGAAACTATTGTTTGAGCTAGAAACAGCAGTAGGACTGAAGATTGGGAAAAGTTATGTTAAGCTTAACTGCAACTTTGCACAAACTTGAGAAAATAAATTAATTGCTTAATAAATGTGTTGACGTTTCTCCTAAAACGTGTTTGTTGTGTTTTACTCAAGATTTGTTTGAGGAATTTTTTTGTCGTTTCACTGCTGAATGCAATCGAAAACTATTTTCAGGCAAACACACCTAAACTCGCTCGGATAAAAATTTACCTGAACTGCAATTCAGGTGGGGTTCAGGTGCTTTTACGACTGAAATTCAACAAAACTTCCGGTTACCTGAACCTGGTTCAGGTAAATTTACCTGAAATTTTTTAGTATGTACGTTAAACGTATTCAATTGGAGGTGCCTAATTTTGATATCAATCATTTTTTTATTGTTAGTAAATTGTATACTTTTATTGTAAATTGCTAGTATTTTTTTGGAAATAGTTACCGACATAAACGTTTTTATAGTTCCAGAAAGTAAAATTCAGCATTTTCGTTACCTGTTTATTTCCTGTTTACCAATTTTGAAGGTTTGTGTCAAAGTGATTGACGTGTTCTGGCAAGAGGTTGTGTTATCGACGTAGTCAATTTGCCCAAAGAAATCAGCAGCTGCCACGGTAACGAAACCCAAACCCAGCAACACCTGGAGAAGATTTTTGGCGGCCATTTTTAGGCAAAAACGAGCGAATGTGAATCAAAATTTTCAAATGCACGTGAAGACAAATATTGATTTCTTTTTTACTTCGTCAGCAAGTTGATTACTGATACACAAACTGCTTGGCAACTGAATAATTTTCTGTTCTCTTCAAACAAAAAGACAGAAAAATGTGCCGAGTTTTATTTTCTGAGATCAAAATGAGAATCTAGTCTTTCATAATTTGTGCGTGACATCTACTTTAGACTCCAACGAGCTTTTTACTGTAACATAATAGACTACTCAACTGATTAATTTTTTGTTCATTCTGTGACGAAACCATCAGAAAAGTTAGCTGAGTTTTATGTTTTGAGACTAAAACTCTGTATATAAGTTTTAATTAAACTAATGGGTGTATGACAACTACTTAAGATTTACTTTAAATCTCTTCGGTAAGTTACTTAATATTTATTAAAAGACTAACCAAGTGATTAATTTTGTTCTTCAGAACAAAAATTGAAAAGTCAAAAGAGTGTGGTGAATTTTACTCTCTGTGATGAACATAAAAACTGTAGATAACGTATACTTGAGTTTAGGTCGTTAAAACTATTTAAAATTTTTCAGATATATTGGTTTAATTCCGATGTACAGTTTTTAAGTAGGTTGCCTGTATTCATAACGAGCTCTTGAATACAATAGTTAGCTCTTTCATATTTTCTTTTCTTAACAATGCGCATGAACAACTTTGAAAAACGGTTTAAATTGGCCATAAAATAACTTGGCTCTAATTATCTGTTATAAACTACTTTTGTAGTCACATTGTAAAACTACAGTAACAAGACAACTTAAACTATGCTTAGTAACAAGCAATCATCTTACATAACTTTTACATAAGATAACAATAAAAAGTTTTCACGGTTTTGGCCTGCACTTTTATTTGTCTTTTACGTATTAATACAGCACCTAATATGTAGAAAATTCCATCAAATAAAATTAATCATTCGATAGCCTAATTCAACTCTTTTAACCTGTTTTCAACTATTTTTCATCTGAATAATTCAATCAGAAAAATACTTCAACTGCAACAATTTCAATGATTATTCAACCGAATAATTCGACAATTAGAATAATAATTCACTTCATCATGTTTTTTCTTTAATTCTGAATCTTTTAAGAACAAGGGGCTCATTATGAGGTACTCTAGGAACACGAGGTCCGTATAAACTTCACTCGGCGAATATGTTTTCATCAATGCAAAACATTAGGGCGGTGATTGTTCAAGCCAAACCTCCGGCTCCGAGCAATGGGTGCGCAAATAGGAAAAATAATCCTGCTGTTAAGCATGAAAAACTTGAAGGGCAAAATTTTCAACATGATTTTGCGTTTAATGAGCTGAAAAGGTTGAATTTATGTAAAAGGGGGCGCTAATTTCAACGCATCGAATTTTAAAACCTTATTTGTCACCTCCCGGGTCGAGGTGTCACATCCATTCAACGCAAAATTATGTAAGGTAAGCGGTGAATGCGGGAACTATTGTAAGATACGCGGTGTATGAGGTGAAATTACATGAATCAGGCGGTGAGTGCGGTGAAAAAAACTTTATCGCTTGATAGTGGTGAACTTACATAAATTCACCGATCAGAAAAAAGTGTCAAAAAGATGTAAGATTAGGGGGTAATGGGAAGTAGGAGAGGAATTGATCGATTTAACCCCCCTAAAATTACGCATTAATCCTACATCTTTTCGACACTTTTTTCTAAGCGGTGAATTTATGTAAAATTACCACTAGAGTAAACGGTAAACATTTCACAGATAAAATATGTAATTTCACCGCTAAAAATCACAAATCTTACAAAAATTCAACGCGCATGTTTTACAGAAAATAGAGTGATTTTGATTTAAATTCAATTCAAAACCCGAGAAATTAGTGAAAGGTGGGGCAATGGAAGAAGAAGTGGATGTCATGCAGTAGGTGAGAGGTTTGAACCCGTGTAAGGCAGGTAAATTGTAGTAAGCGGTGAAATGTGGTGAATTTTTGTAAGTTCACCGCTTACTGTAGCGGTGAAGTTACATAATTTCACCGCAAAAATTTTGTACGAAATTTGCGGTGAAAAAAAAACAACTTGTCACCGCTTATCTGGCATAATTTTCCAATTTTTCCTCGACCTTGGCTATGTTATTATGAAAGCTTAGAGCGCTCTCTGAGGGACACGAACCACTGACCTTTTCCATGTTAGATTCCCCTTCTAACAATTTCTCCAAATCTTACAACTCGTTACAATTGTTTTCCTTATAAAATAGATTGAAACCACGTGAAAACATTTACAATGGAAGGTGGTGAATGCGTTGAATTGTGGCAAACACAGTAAAACCTTGAAGCAGAAAACTCTCCCTTCCCACAACCCTTCCTGGTCATTATTGGCCACACAACATTAATTTTTTTAGGATCAACGCTAAAAAATTAAGCGGCGAAATTCTGGATGAGCAACGTAAAAGTGAAAATAAATTATATTACATCAAAGTTAAAAATTGCTTGGTTTAAATTATTAAAATCAGGGCTAAATAAGATACTAAATTATGTGAGCGTAACGCCTTCACAGCAGTTCTTACAAATTTTTGCGTTTCTTAGCTCTCATACATCAGTCCCTATTTATCAGAATCAACCCTTAAAGGGTTATTACCAGAGTAGTTTTATGTTTCCTCAAAAGTTTAGCCATCCAATTTGAGGATTTCATTCACAGCATATCTGCTTAGAATGAATTTGTGGCACCAGTCATTGTTTTATGTGTCATATATGACCTTGTATGATTTCCAAGAAATTTTTAGGTTTTTACAATTTTTAGGCTTTGAATTTTTTATACGATCCCTGTATGATCTCTGGGAAATCATATATGACCTAGTATGACTACTAAGAATTTTTGTGAGCAACCCGGGTATCCAAAGCTATTCCCGCAAGGAAAAAATTGAAACAAAAACTTTGGAGATTTAACACTTTAGAATTAAGACGCTGAAAATTTGAGACAGAATGTTTAGTTGGTTTTCTTTTTTTTGTTTTGTATGAGCGGGAACAATTCTAGCCAATTTATTATGGATAATTATGAATTGTTCGCTCCAGTGCAAAAAACAAAAGAAAGTGAATGTTCAAAGCCTCTTTTGATGTATTAACTCGGTTTATAAGTCCAGTTATAAATCATTAACTCTAGTTAATAAACCAGCAACAACTAACTAAACATGGTTGACTATTTAACTCAGTCAATCAACAATAATGGTCCCATTAATGAAAACAAATAAAAAATTAGTCGCTTGACTAAACCAATTAATTATTAACTTTCTTGATCTATGCAACTGGCACGAACTACCTGTTTTTGTGGACTTCGAGAGGCCCCAAGGCCAGCACTTCGAATCTCCAGCAGTCCATTTGAAACAAATTTTCTCCTCTTACAAAACTATATAACATCAAAACTTTATATCAATTGAAAATTGAGAATAATAGTAATCGCCATTAGTAGAAAGCCAACTCAGTACAATACTAAAACATATAGATTAAACCAAGTCACAAGACAACATTGCCTCTCAAGTAAATTGGATTAACCTAAATTGAGATAAACTTCTCTTTTCATTGTACATAATCATTTCATATTGTCTCTAATCATTATATATTATGAAAGATACAAAAAAATTATGATATATATATATATATATATATATATATATATATATATGTATATATATATATATATGTTTTATATATAAATATATATATATATATATATATATATATATATATATATATATATATAAAGGAGGCTCATTAATGTGCACATGAATTTCGGACCTACATTTTTTCCGATGATCTACATTTTTGACTTAATTGTCAATAAAATAGGTGTTTGAGTTTTAAAAAAATCGTTTTACACTCAAGCTACTAATTGAATACGATAATGCCATGCCTCATAACAGCGCTCACAAGATCTGCCAATAAAAAGACTACGAGAAGAAAACAAAGAAAATAAGCGAAACTAAAAAGTTAACGGAAAACCTCAATATCTGAATGTAAAAGCACCTAGCAAACAACGTCAAAATACAATCAGAGAAGACATTAACTGCACAAATTTTCTTTTACCCTAATCATACAGAAGACGGGACTTTTCCTTAATAAGACTAGGTAACAAAAAAATAAAGAGGAGAAAGTCCAAAAAATATCAACATTTTTTAAACCAAATAATTTCAAACGTCTTAAAAATCATTAGCTTTTAACAAAATAATTCTCGATTAGCTTACTATAATGTCATTACGAAACTTACAGGACCTGTTTTTTGTTAGACTAAGCCATAGAACAGGACTAAAGACACAGAAGTTATCTAAATATTGTTTTTTTATTTCAAAAGTTATCTATACTAATTGAGTGAAAATGAACCTGAACAATTAAAGAAGTTCATTTAGGTCTCAATCGAAATTAAAAGAGCTCTGTTATTGCGCGAACAAGGTAAAGGAAGAGATAAAAAACACCAATATTGACCACTCACAAAATATTTATGAAAACGCATATTTTTCCAGAAACAAAACATCACTACGACACAAAATCATTGGTAAGATTAATTTTTGAATTACAAGAAGCTTGATGGGACCTTTCAATGATGAGAAAAAGCTACAAGTTGATGAAAAGAACAACAAAAAATTTACAAAAAAACAATACAAATAACAAAAAACGAAAAAAAATAAAAAAGAATCATATCATAAAATTTACGACTATTCGCTATGAACTAACTGCATAGAGTACCATTTTTCATACAATCCTCAATTAGATGCTTGTGCGACCTCTCAGCACTTTACGGATACATAAAGAAAAAAAACAGAAAAAACTTTGAATTCTAAAAAAACTGAGACGAAAGTGTCGAAGCAATTAAAAAACAAATTTTTCTCTACAAACAATTCTATTTTCATTTAAACTTTTAACAACAATAAAATTCTTTTGTCTTTAACAATAAGACTTCAAAAAATCAACAAATATGGACAATTATTTTGAGGCCACGAAATTTTTGAGATAACCCGTAGTATCAACGACTTTAAGTTCAATAGATTTCCACGGAAGTCAATAAATACGCTACGTTACGCCTCAAAGTGAAAACGATGCTGTTATTTGTTGACCAGCATGCAATAGGACATCAGAATAAGTCTTATGACTATGAAAACAATAACAAATAAACACAAAAACCAAGAATTCATTAGAAAAATGCAAGAAGAAACTGACAAAACCATTTAATCCAAAACATTTTCTCTGAAAACTTTATCCATGATTCTTTTAATTTTTTTTGAGCCCATGGGATTTATCAATGTTAGCATAATGCGATAAAATTCCAAAAGGAAACCAAATTACGAAAACAAAATATCCAAAAAATAAAAAACATATATGGAAACTCGTCGCTTAGAAGTCATAAAGCCAAAAAATGAAGATAAAACAAATAGGCAGATTGTTTTTGGTTGCAGTACAAATTACGAGGGTCCTGTTATTACTTAGGTTGCCTTAGAGTTCGCAAAAATAAGTTTAAGATCGGTTAACGTCCAAAAAAACATTCGAAAAATTATCTTTTAAGGTCTTAACAACCATTCGTTGTCCACTCAAAGTACCAGATAGGTTCAATTAATGCTTCTTTGGAAGACTATCGCAATTTCATTCAACTTTTCTATGACATAGGACTTGTGAGCGATTCCTTGAAAGCTATTTTTCTGTTCATTGGGCA
>NW_027451084.1:0-1000 GCF_964194025.1 Convolutriloba macropyga
GATGATGTAAGCCAATGGTCCCGGCTGTCAGGACATACAGCGGTGCGGGGGTTGGGGGTAGTGTTTGGGAAGCACATGATTGGGGCCAAGCGCCCCCCCCCCCCCCCCCCCCCAGCGGTCCCGCCCCGCAAATGTACCAGGAAGGAATTGGCGCGGCGTCGGCCCCCAGCAGGGCATGTGAACTTTTGACATCATGACCTCCCATGCACCTCCCCTTGCACATCCTCAAAGCTCTGGGAACACCAGAAAGTAAAATACGTTCCCTGACTGCAAGGGTCGGAAGAGCCGTTTCTGCGGGGAAATGACCCCCGACCCGGGAGGCAATTTTGCAACATGACAGCTAGCATATCCCAACAGATGCAATTCCCAGCATTGCGTCCCTGAATGTTCAAATTTCAGTTCGATGCTCCCTAGTGCTTGCCGCTATACGTTATGCGGCAGTCTGGCAATCTTGCGGCCTCAATGGCAAGGGGTAAGCGCTCGGTTTCAGACCCATGCTTACTGAGAACTGCACCAGCTATGGTGTACAGGATACCTATTTTCCCCAGCTGCCTGCAGGTATATGACATGTGGATCACCCGATGGGACCATAAATATACCACACGACCAACATGCAGAGCAGCTAGTGCGCGCTCTGCGATCTAACAAGCCGGACAGGTTGGAGCATCTCTTTGAAGCCTGTGAATAACCAGCTGCTATTACTTTTCAGAGGTTTGAACCAGGGGTGATTCAAGGCCTTGCGAGCTGTAATCCTCTTGACGGGGTCCTTCTCAAGTAGCCTCAGGATGAGAGACTTGCACTGCTTACTGACGCCTGCCCACTCCGGCTCTGTAAAGTCGATGCGGTTCTGCAGGATAGCTCGTAGCAGCCGCTCAGTGGAGCTCTCCCGGAAGGGAACCTTCCCCGACAGGCACTGATACATCAGCACGCCAGCTGCCCAGAGGTCCACCTCCGGGCCGAAGGGGGTGCCCCAGCGGCATGCTCGGACGAGCTCGGGCGC
>NW_027451085.1:0-27859 GCF_964194025.1 Convolutriloba macropyga
CCTATTATAGGTATCATATTAGCGTGTAAAATCGTAAACCACTATGGTACCTACCTAGCTGTAAGTGTACCGGATTCCTCCACTTTGTGTCAGCAAGAATTGGCAATTCGTCGTCATGCATGTCGTGAATTTTCTTTATAGCGCTACTACTAATAGTCTAATACTGTACTAGCGACTCATATGTATAATCCCAATTATTTGACGTACCCTACCCTACGGCCCTGGCCCGGTAGGGTAGGTATGTTCGAACTTCGAGTATTCTGCACTGTATCCTTACTAGTACGCTGCTTTTTAGTGTACTTGTACGACACTCGGTCTACCGGTACCACCAGGAGGGATAGATAGGTCCGGAAGAGAAAGCTGAAGGGGACACATCAACCCGAATATAACATATAAGGATATTCATAGCGTGAGGCCTGGAAGGCTAACTGCACCGTTCGCCGGTCCGCTTGACGTTCGCATCGCCCGGCTGCCACCCGTGTCTGACTTGCCTGGCTTCGGATGAGTTCCTGAACTCAAGCCCATTGAAGACGGATATCAACTATGGCACACCTAGGTCAGATCGGTTAGGATCGAACCGCTTAGCGAATCAAACTGTCCGTCACCCTACAACGCCTTTGCCCGTGCCGACCGACCCTCTGTTGCCACATCGCCCCGTGAGGGAGCCTGCCGTTCCCCGACACCCGTGCGTCTCAAAGCCCTATCTACATCCAAACTGGTGCAGTGACTATCAGTGCACTTCGATCGGTGGTTCAGTCCTGTCGCATCGGCAGACAAATCAGGATGTTCTTAAGACTCAGGCAGCTGCCCCTGACGGCGGCCTCTCTGGTTCTCTTGGCGATCGTCAACGTTGTCCTCAGCGGCCCTTGGGACCTTCGCGACTACAAGCACTGCCGCAGCCTTAGAACCAGTGGCATTCGGCGCGAGCTGAGCGGGGTGACCTATAGTCCTGTCACAAACAGCTTGTGGCTCGTGACACGGAGGCCTAGAGTGTTGGCCGAGTATAACATGCAGGGCCGCCTGCTCCGCACAATCGGGACGTCAGCGGCGCGTCTCCGCGACCCAGAAGGTGCGCACATTCCCAGGCGGCGGCTCCCTCCTGCTGGCCCCACTTCGCTTCACACGAGAACAGCCAAATCCTTCTGAATCGCAGTAGTATGGTGCTTTAGTGCCAGTGCTCTTGATCTGTGTCACCCCCGCGTGATGCGTATGTCCTTCGCAAGTGACACTTGCCATCATGAAGCTCGCAGCCCTTAACCCTGGTTATGTTGCTCTCCTCGTACGCGGCCTCAGGGATCACGTGGATGTATGACTACGTCTTCGCCGTTGCTCAAGAAGGGACTACGTACGGCTATGAACACTCCTCTGTCAGCATCGTGGACGCGTCGCCATGGCGCGATCACGTCGAAGTCATCCAGAGGATCACCGTCGACAACATGCGGCAGAGGAGAAACGCGGGCTTCGAGGGCCTGACCTACGACCCTATCCAGAAGAAGCTCATCGCCAGCCAGGAGAGCGACCCTATGCAGATCTGGAGCATCGATCCGGAAAGCGGGAGAGCGGAAAAGATTCTCAACGAGGCTAGATGGTCCAAGACAATGAGGGACTTCGCCTCTGTCTACAAGCGAGCTGGAGACTCTGGTTTGTATGTCTTGTCAGAGCCCTCGGAACGAGTGCTAAAGCTTGACGAAGATGGCCGCATGATTGACGGTCAAATAATCTCCATAAAGGGATCTCTGCCAGAAGGCGTCACGTTCACTCCTGACGGGCTCTTTATGGTCATCGTGGGCGAGCCTAACGAAATGTTCTTCTACTCTGTGACTGGAAGCTGTGACTACAACCCCGACCCTTCGGTACAGATCAAAATTATGGGAACACCTGTCACAGAATCAGGAGCTTCTGAGAGTTCGGATGGGGCAACCGGTCATTCAGAACGTGACGATGCCTCGGAGGGAGACGAAAACAGCACATCTATCGATGACATCTCCATTCCCATCGTCACAGAAGGATTCTGCAGTGCAGACAAGTGCAGCCATGGACACCCAGTGGCTTGGTGTGCAGTTGGAGACGCACATCGTTGTGTTGGGTCATGTGGTGCCTGGTGGTGCTCAAACATTCAGGGAGTCCCCCCAATCACCCGCCTCACCTATGTGGCGCCACCACCCCCAACGGCCCCACCGTCTCCCCCGTCCCCGCCTTCACTACCATCGTCTCCCGAGGCCGGATTCTGCGGCGCTGGCACATGTCAGCACAGGCATGCCCTCTCATGGTGCCAGCTGAATGTCGATCGTTGCGTAGGAGGCTGTGCTGCTCTTTGGTGCCCAACGGCAGAGGGGCGTCGACCCATTTCCCGGGCCAACTACACTGAACCTCAGCCACCCGCATCGCCTGCTGGAGAGGAGCCTCCGGCTGGAGGGTACTGCAGTGCAAGTGGCTGCAACTTCGAGCATCCCAACCCATGGTGCAGTGGCAGCAGCCACCGCTGTGTCAAGGGGTGCGCAGCAACCTGGTGCCCAGGGAAAGGCGTCACAGCGCCGACCAAGCGAAACACTGCCAAGAACCAGACGCTGCCCGCCACGAGCTCAAAGACTGAGAACCAGCCCCCATCCACCCCCTGGCATCAGGATCCTGCTAACGGCTTCTGTAGTTATCAGCAGTGCGGCCAGGGAGGGCGGTCTGGCAACCCCTGGTGCCAGTCCTCATTGAGGAGCTGCATAGCGTGCCGTGGGATGTGGTGTCCCCGTGCGGCCTTCAAGCAAGAGAAGCCAATCAGCCAAGCCAACATTTCAGACATCATAGCAGCGGATGAAGAGGACGACGAACAATTTGAGGAAGGGTTCAGTGCGCTGATGACCCTGTTGTTACATGACTTTGACAGTGCTGCGCCTGCTGGAGAAGGCCAACTGAAGAAGGTATGGACAGCTGTGTCTTGGTATCTGCGGCAGGTAGTAACGCCAGCTTCTCGTTCTCTGTGTGACTGATACCTTCCATTTGCACAGGCTGTTGCGGATATGGTGTTCGGAGACAGCCAAGGGGAGGTGCTGGTCAGAGTCGAAAGCTCGGCTCTGGTGCCGCCTCGTAGACGCCTGTCAAGTGACCCTACAGGAGCCGCATTCTCCTCTGTGAGGATCGCAGTCCTATCTGAAACACCGCATCACGCTAACCACCTGATGAAGAAGCTCGAAGCATCGGTCGAGGATGGGACTCTTGTCACCAGCCTGCGCGCACACGGATTGAACTCTACCCTGTCAGCATCAATCCAGGAAAGCCAGATAAGCCCTGCAGGCATTCCCCCGCAGGCATTCCCTGTCACCCAAACGGCGGAAGTGCCCCTTGAGGCTGTCCCAATGGTTGAATGCTATGATGGACACAAAGCAGACCGCGAGAGGGTGCTCCTGCTAGCTGGAATCTTCGGCGGCGTGATGCTCCTCCTCCTCCTGGGACTGCTTGTGGCAGTTCTCTGTGCCCGCAGGCCAAGTACCACCACAGTATCGGCATTTGCAGGTTTGACCCCTCCGGACCCACCCATGCCCTGCCATGTTGCATGCCAGCGCAATAGAATACATTCTACTCCGTGCCACTCCTGCTGCTGACATGCAATCTGAACTCTGGGCAGATGGAAATAAAGTTGCTGATGATTTTGATGAAGAGGCGTCGCCTGGCTGCGACAAGCCGGCACTGGCGGAAGTCACTGTTGATGAACGCGACAAGCAGCAGCCCTCTGCCAACGGCCTTCCCCCGCAGTGTTGAACCCCCCCCCCCCCCCCCCCCTGGGAGATGGCCAAACCTCAGACAGGTCAAATTGATCGTGGACTGACTCGATTGCAACCCTATGCGCTATGGCCGCGTGCATGTCATAGTAGTCGGCATAGTGCCCAAAATTAGCATAGCAGTGTTATATTCATCGTTTCCGAAGGCAATGAGACCATTACAGAGTTGCTGATAGACCCGGGTACACTTGTCAGTAGGATAACGGCGCGTACGCCGTAGAATTTTCTAGAAAACAAGTGCCTGTAATAAACTCTTTCACCGGCAGAACCAACCGGCGGGGAAGCCCGAGCTGGAGTGGCAGAGCAAGCAATGACTTTGTGGGGTATGCCATGGGTATGTTGAAGCGCCCTGTGTGGCACAGATTCGCAACGCGGTGGGCAAGTGTGCATGGAGTGGACACAGTGCAATATGGCAGCGCCTGAGAGACACAAAACCATACCAGTCCCTGCAGAGAGGGTATGCATATTAGACCCATAGCCATGGTCAGCGCTATCTCACACGGAGAGCGCTGAATACAGTGCAGTGTGGGGGAACCTGCAGGATGCCTACACACTGCCGCTCCCACATACCAGCAGCTGGGGCATCTCAGTACATCTAAGGAATGACATGCACAGCTCGGACTCACAAGCGGATCGCAAATATGAATCTTACAACAAAGTTAAGATGTGCTGACCCGAATTCATCAATCTGTAGTGGTATCACGCTCTTGGGCCTTGCAGCCGTACGGGCTGTCTCAGGAGCGATAACCTTGTTATTTGTCATCATACTATATATTGCATGACGCGTGGTATCATATATTCACGTACGGTGACAACAAAACTCAATACATGCACTGTATATTGATAACTTGAAAGCAGAGCGACTGCCCTTAAATCACCATAACAGGACTGATGTACAGAGTATCAACGGCAGAGGAAAACAAGTAGACACAAATGTGTGCATGTACTGGGAGGCAGGAGGCAATGGAGTGCCCTGAAAGCCATATTCTCTGTTGGGGTGATTTCTGGCTGTTGCTGTACTGGAATGTATGGTGTGTGTGTGTGTGTGTGTGTGTGCGTGTGTGTGTGTGTGTGTGTGCGTGTGTGTGTGTGTGTGTGTGTGTGTGTGTGTCGTTCTGCAGGTGCAGTAAGGAGGCATAACGCACAACTGTAACAATTCGTGAGCTGTGGACAGGATGCGGATCAACTGGCTCTGTGCCCGAGTCTGTACAAGGGCGGGTACACAGTTTGCTGTCGACCATCCATACACTGCAGCGGGCGTATCTTCCAGGAGAGTGGACGCCTAAGCGTCACATCCTGCACAGATGCGAAAATATGACCTCGTCATTCTCAGTGAATGAAGGATGTTGAACGTTGCCCTCGGGAGTCGCCGGCCGCCGGGAGGGATGCTGGCCCTCATGTCACGTACTATTATTTAGTGTGTAAAACTCTTCCTAACCGAATTACCGAAACCTCTCAAGTCTCATCCCACGTATCCGGTATCGCTAACCCGTCCTGTAAATCCTGTTATAGTTATGTGTAGGGATACTGACAGGATATTGACCACAAATTTCGATCAAACATCGCGCAGGTATAATGAACTATCAAGAGGTTTTCAAGAGATTTTTCCACCTGCCCGGGGGTGTAAAAAAAAGTCAAGAGATTTTCAATGAAAGAATGGAGGTAGGGTAGGTAGGGTACCCGGTACCCTCTAGGTAACGTATTGGTACTAGTACTGTATCGCTCTAGCTGGTAGCTCTCTGCCTCTCTCTCTCTACTCGTAGAGAGGCAAAATGGCAAGTTTAGGGTTCAGGACCCATAGCTTTAATTCTCCCCCTTAATGTAGGTACCTACTGTATGAGGATAGGACTAGCAGGATAAGGTAGTATCTCCCACCTAGGGTAGCCCGGATTTCTACCGAAGCTTTGAAAAAGTACGTACGGAAGTACGTAGGTACTGCTTCTTCCCTAGCAAGCTTCGGGAGGGTACTCGTACGGAATAAACGGATACGTACCCTACCTAAGGATTACATACCGAGGAGAGCGAGTGTGAGGCTACGTGAGCCGGTCAGTTGTGGAATGGAATTTGAACAACTGTGTACGCCCCTTTCATAGGCGTTGCAGCGCCATTTGCGCCAGCGCACTACTGTACGACTAACACCACTCACATCGCGTGACGCTATTACCAGGATTAGGCCATAGTTAGTTAGTACTGGTGGCACCTGGCCATTCATTTCGTACCCTATATATTACTATTTGCTAGCTACAATAGTAGTACTCGTAGTAGTAGGTAGCAATTGAAAATTAAATCGAAAAATACGACTTGGAGGCCAATCAACTATCATCCAAAATATTGTACTTTAACCAGGGGACGCGGACTACCACTCGTACTAGCTAGTACAGTCGCAATGAGGAAATGCGTTTTTCTGGGTAGTAATAAAGCTCGTACATTTGGTCTGATGCCACAGCTTTCATATGTCAGTCGTACGCCTGGTACCAGCAGGTGGTTAAATCAGTTTTTGGGTGGTACATTGGGGGGTACATCTGCCCCACGAGGGTGACTGTACGTTGTTGCCCGCCGCCGGCGCTGTTGATGCAATATGGCGCTAGACCATATTTTTTAAATGCATGCGATTGACAAGTCGTCATGCACTATACTCGTACCTACAATAGGGAGATCTCAGTAAGTCATATCTACCCTATCTATCTATCTATCTATCTATCTAGGTAGGGCAGGGTACTACCAGGATGTACCAAGCAGGAGGGACATCCTGGACCCTGGTACGAGTACTGTTACTACACTGATTTTATAGCTGTGCGTGTGAGTTTTTGGTGTCGGTCTGTCTGCATCGAACAGGTAGGTAGGTAGGTAGGGCACTCTATGGAGAGCTGGCCAGCCAGCCAGCCAGCCAGCCAGTCAGTCGGTCAGTCAGTCAGTCAGTCAGTCAGTCAGTCTGCCTGCCTGCCGACGTGTCTGTTTATATCTCTGTCTATCGGGATGTGTGTGTGTGTGTGTGTGTGTGTGTGTGTGTGTCAGTCAGTCAGTCAGTCAGTCAGTCTTGTGTGTGTGTGTGTGTGTGTGTGTGTGTCAATGTGCATGTGTCCGTCCGTCTGCCAGTGCATCTAGATGTCCGTCCATGTGTGAGTGTGCATAAGGCTACTGTTCATTTGTCCAAGGTGTAGCCTTGCCAATAGCACCTAGCAGAATCTCTGGGGTGGGGTTCTAGCGGAGAGGCAGCTGGACATTAGAATGTCTGCAACCTGGCAACGCCGTACGGCCAATACGCTGGCTGTGCACAGGGCTAGTAACGTGATGCCGCCCAGTACAGCTCTATCATACAATGCGCTGCCGCCCTTGTCATGAACTGCACCTTTGCAGGATATGTCGACAGGGAGAGTCCCATGCTCCGTGCGCGGGTCCTGCCGCATGTCTTTGCCCAGCAATTGTGTAGCATGAGTGATTATTGAACTTCCTGGGTACCTGCCTGCCAAGACGAATCTGGCCCTAAATAGAAACCTATGACTATCATTCGGCCCGTGAACGCTTTGTTGATATGCACACGCCTCATTGTCACTACCAGAACTGCTACTTGGCACAAGGTAGATCTCTCTCCAGGCATGGAGCCATACCTGCTGCGGTGCTTCATTGGCGCTTTGGTCCTCCGGTGCCACTGGCGAAGAAAGCCTCACTGATCACTGAACACACACACACACACACACACACACACACACACACATGGCATGCTGCCCCCAGCCGGCGGCGCTCAGGGGGCGCTGCAGTAGCCGGCGGTGCTATTACGGGCGGCCTGTTTCGGCATGGCCAGCAGCAGCAAGCCGACCAGCGGCACATGACAATGATTTAGGTGACCCTTACACATATCGTTTACATGGGCAGCATCACTTTCACTGCTTCATACACGGCAGCGGCTTCCGCAGCTTCATGCAGTCATGGCCGAGTGCGGCGTTTTGATGGGCATCCGACGTTATCGGCTTCCTACACCGGAGAGCTGGGATTGTTCCTACACCGGAGAGGTAGTTGTCAGTGGCTCCTTAGGTGGCAGGGAGCCAGTACCCGCAGACACGATGAAAGCTTGATGTCCTGAGTTTGTCCTGTCTGTGTTGGAGCCGGTGGACACTATTTTCATCCTCTTTTTTTCTCCTGTTCGCCGTTGGTAGGGCTCCGGCGAGGCCGGAGGGTAATTTGAGTGGATGGCGTCCTGATCTGCATGCCGGTGATGTGATGTGCACATACACACTTTGAGGTGTCTGCCAGTACTAGCTAGCATACGTACGACTGCATGTTTTGTTTTTAAATGTGCATGGTTAGGGAGTCAGTGCATTCCTCTCCAGCTGATCGCTGCGCCGAGCTGCACCCCCCCTCCCCCCCCCCCCCCCCCCCTTCCCCCCTTGTGCCCCTGGTGGGAGAATACGATAAGCCGAGACGTCCAGACAAGGGCCTGGGAAGGCTTTGGCCACGGGAGGTCACCAACGCCACATTTCAGATAGACCATATTCAGATAGACCACGTAGGCACCTGAAAATCATACTGTTGGTCGCGTATGGCAGTCTGAAACAGTCTGTTGCCGCCCAGTAGTCAGAGCAGCACATCACAGCACTGGATCCCGCTGCTGATGTCTTGCATACCCACCGGCCTCTGGAAGAAGCAATGGACAAAGTCAACGGCAGATGTATGTTACTCTTGTTGTTTGGAGGGCCGGACTCCGAGGTGCTGAACGGGATGCTGGCTGAATGTGCAGTCACTGCCCCGGAGAGCGTCCTGAGAGCCACTTGTTACTTGGATTACATTGCTGCCAGCGACAGCTAGCAATTCACTGAATGCTGGTGCCTACCGGACGCATCCGGGACAGAATCGGGCTAGACTGTGTCAACATGGATCTCACACGCACAGGCAGACATCATGGCATTCATTGCACCCTCCGGTGCTTCTGTGTGTTCTCTCCCGTGCATGCCTCACTGCTGAGCGCATGCCAGGTTACAGTGCCTGGTACACGGAAGGACCACAGCTTGCGGAAAGGGGCCGTGGTGAGCCCCACACAGCGTCCTCAAGGACACTATATCACGTTGCTCAGTCTCTCTGCGGCAGCACGGCAGCTATCTAGGCTGCCAGCGACATGGTCAGAGCGTTGACACAACTTGTACTCGGGAAGCGCCCAGGTACTGAGATGACAGACTGCAAACTCTGTCAGTTTGAGCCAGACATCGCCTGATGAGACTCCCCGACAGATGTCTCCTGCCCAAGCATCTTCCTATACTCGCACAAGAGATAGAGACAATAAAGTGAGTAGCAAGATGTAAACCGCCAGAGGTATGGAACAGACAGCAGCAGGCAACTGACCCATGTGGTGCCTGGAGAACTGCAGCGAGCATGCAGTGAGAGCCTGAGGGTTTACAGTCACAAGTGGTTAGGGATCACAGGCGCTCTCACCCAAGCCCCGTCGGAGAAATCCCCTCTACGTAGGCCCACATGTTTCTGCGGTATTTGGCGCCACTAGTGGTTCACACTTTCAGGTTGAGGCCCGAGGGTGCAGCAGAAAGGAAGTGGCTGCAAAGAAGGCTCCGTAAGGGGGGGGGGGGGGGGGGGGGTCCGACAGGAGGCAGGCCACCTGCTGCCATTGCCAAGAAGTGAGGGCTCCGCTGCTGAGAGCGGGTGAGAAAAAAAGAGAACATCTCCTGCAACACAGGGGCTCATGCACCTCCAGTGTAGCAGCGAAACGCCGGGGGGAATGTATGTATCGCATAATCTCAGAGACGAGGCTCTGATATATCGTCCAGTGTCTGCATGTGTGCAAGGCTGTTTTCGCGCCAACCACAATGGCCCCACACGATGTCCCCACCGGGTTGCTATGGCCCCAGCCCCGAGAGAACGATGCACTGTGTATCAACATTTCGGGAATGTGAATACCAACTAGACAAGTCAGAGCCTGCGCAGGCCGGCAGAAATTAATTTGCATCAGATCGCAACGCAGCTGTGACCGGGTCGACAATCACGAGACTGGGGCAGCATGAAGCAGTGCGGTGCGCGCTACGGCCACCCCTGCCACCTTTGCGAGCCCAGAAACACTTGGCCGATAGTAAACGCATCATACAATATCAGTTTCTGCGGCCGGACGTGACAGGAGGCACGACCTCACAGCTAGAACTGTACAGATAGTGCGTTTGATCTGAGTGCGTTGTTGCATACTTAAACATTGAAAATGTCTACAAGTAGTAATTTACTGGACTTGAAATGCTCAGAGGAAGACACTAGCTTGCATTTTTATTTATACAGGAAACAACTGTCAGAGTCTGGGTGTTTCAAATCTGCCATGATCTCATGAAGAGACGATTGTGCTACACACGTAAAATATTGGAAACATGATGAAATAAAGGGCATGTATAGGAATGGTTGGAAGCTTGCTTCTTTCATGAATGTCGGAATCATGCCACTGCCGTCACGTGAGTACGTGTCTCGCGTGATCAATGGTCTTCCTCGTCCTGCACTGGAATATCTGCAGTGAAGGTTGCAGCCTTGGGTGCGGGGCAATCTTGGCTTGCCTTCTCGTCAGACACATTGTACTTCTTGCCTGCATCTGCGTCATGGGGTGCTTTGCGGCGATGCAGGACCAGAAGGCCGATGGCAAGGACAAGGCAAGCTCCCAGGCATACCCCGGACGCAACCCCGACGTAGATCAGGTAGCGGGGGACAGCGCTGGTAGTACTCCAAGCAGCCCGAACATCAGCTGCAAATGCAGGCGCACACCACAGTTGGTACGGTCATGTCATGCGATCTTAAGAATGGAAGCGGCATGGCAAAAGATACAGCGGAGAGATCAACGCAAGGCCGACAACCGCCCAGGGGGAGGCAGCAGGTACCTGGAAACATTGAAGCAGGGACGGCCTTCGAGACGGCCGAGAGAGACCATGGGAGGAATGTGACCGCCGCAGTATCTCTGAGAGTGCTCTCAACAGCTTCTTGAGGCATGTTTAATAGCAGCTTGGCCATGGCGTCAGGGTGCTCGGTGACAATGGCAAAGCGAACCTGACATTGCATCATGACGAGTTCAACCCCCCGCTGCCGGCTTAACTTCTGAACATGAGTGCATACTGAATGTATGCAATGGGTTAACAGGTGAGGAGGGGTGCCAGGCCTGATGTTGGCGTGAGCGGGGAGCATGGAGTGAGGCCAGTACGCAAATCGGGGAGGAGGAAGGGGGGGGGGGGGGGGGGTTCGGGTTGCAGTGACAACATGACTGGTTTGCACGCATGCTTAACGTTCGGGCCAGAGGGCGCTTTGCTGTACATGGGCGGGAACAGCCAAGATGCCCTCACCGTTGTCTGAGCGGCGCTGGCAACCTCGTTGTCTTCTTCCACAAAGGCAACGTGCGAAACAGGAGAGCCTGCATGGGAATTGGCCAGTAGCAGGGCCCAAACACTGGTCACAACTCAAAGGAATCACAGCGGTATCAATGCACGTTGCATTGCCTTGTGATGATAAACGAAGCCATGATGCGCACAAGTGGACAGAACAGTGCTCCTACCGGATAAGGAAGCCACTGCGGTCAGCAGTGCAGCAGTGTTGACCTCAGTCTCCGGTTCCGTGATCTGAAATACCAGGAAAACCGACTGTAGGGTGGGACCAGTGTATTGGTCAATCCAGCTCTCAAACTCCTCGGCCTCCGCAGCGTCGAAGTCCTGATCCAGACTCTCTGCTTCGTTGGCCATCGCATTTGAGTCACTGCGCTTCGCAGGGTCCAACCACTCCAGACCTTCGGCCTCTTCAAGCGGAATGCCTGTAACTGTTTTCTGTCCACAGGCATCCCGGTCAAAGTCGATAATGCTCATCATTCCAGTAGAGGGATTAGTGCTGTCCAGCTCAACTTCGCTCGGAGGCTTGAAGGACTGGGCAGTGATCGGTCCCCAGATTGGGTTGCTTCCTGGTGGAGGGCACCAGGTCAGGCCACAACCGGTGCAAGTCCGAGCCCTGCTACGGCACCAGTCGCTGGACGCCTCAGTACGATTTTCTGAGCTGCAGTCTCCTGCCGGCCCTTGGAGGCACTGTCCCTCCCTGGTATTGTGATGCCAGAAGAGTTTCTCCTTGAAATAGCTGTACAGAAGGGGGACGTCGCTGGTCAGGCACTGGGCTGGAGGGCACTCCAAGCGGCCAATCCTCTGAAGTTTCTCAATCTGCTCCTGAAGCTCGTCCGCCTCGTTGTCCTTCTTTCTGTTGTTTCTGTCGTCTCCAGAGCTGGAGTCCTTAAGGCCCCTGGAGGACTTGAGTCTGCGGGAACTTGAGCTGGAACTAGCGCCATCCTCCTCTTCAAACTGGCTGAAGTAAGAATCATAGCAGTGCTTCCTGCCTTCCATCTCAAGGGCGCGAGCGTCGGCAATCCTCTTCTCTTCCCGTTCCTTTGCCAGTTGAGCCTGTACGTACTCCTTCAGATCAGCGGCACAGGCCGTGGGAAAGATATGTGTGCACTCCTTGCAAGTTGGCCTGCAGGGCATTTGGGCAGGCAAGCTGCACTTAAAGGACGACACATCTGGTGAATTTGCTGAAGCCAGAACAGTGATCGGAGTCTAGGAGGAACAGACGCTGTGACCACAGTCCAAGCATCGCGGCACACTTTCACACCTGTGCCATGGCTTCTTGCGGTTTCCTGTTTTGGGGTCGGCATGGCATCCAGAGTACCTAAAATACGGTCGTCAGACGGCATGGCGTCAAAATGTCTACAAGTCAACGCGTTTCCCTCCTCATGCGCCAGTGACATTCTGCTCCGTCATGCTGGAAACAGTGGACAATAACAGAACGTGGGCCACACGTGATTCCATAGGCTGCAAGGTGAGTGTGTGTGGATGGATACAGGAGTTACACGACTTGGGGGAACACAACGGTGCATCACTGCTTGTGAACGCTGTGGGAAGGTCGCGAACTGAGGTCGCGAATGGGGCGGTGCAAATATGAAGACCGTGAGACCTCTTCAGGTGCCCCCCCCCCCCTGCTGTCTCTCTTTCGTCACTGCTGCTGGGACTGTATCTGGTGCATGCCAGTCTTTGTGAGTTGCTGTACCCTCATCCCCGTGCAGGTAGGCACATGCCTGCGGCCACAGGCGGGGTGATCAGATGCTGAAAGGGGGCACCTGTCTCGCTCGTCATGCTTGCAGCTGAGCTTTTGACAGTACTTGCTTCCCCAGTAGTGGTGCCACTCCTTGCAGTCTGCCTTCCATGGTTTCTCCCAGCAAGATGAAATGCACAGGTACCTCGAATCGGTGTACACAAACTCGTACAGTCCTGGACATGAATGACCAACAGCCCAGCAAAAGCCATTAGAGACATGCGGTACAGACAACTTGCTGCACAGTCCAGAGGTTTGCGAATGGCAATGAGATAACATCCAATGGCAGCACCTGACAGGGCGAGCTCCTCCCAGGTTGGTTTGCCTCCTGGACGCTCCGCGCCCCGCCGGGGAAGCGTGGTGGGCTCCACTCCAGCGCAATTCTGTACAGAGTTCAACGGACACAGTCGTGGCTGCGAAGTTAGCCAGATCCATCGCTATTGTTAATGAAAGCATCTGTGTGATGACCATATAGATGTAGCTAGTTCACATGTTAGCTCCTCAAGAAGCCAACCTGTTTTGGAGCGAAATTGATTGATTGTGCAAGCAATCAAGACCAACACGAATTAGGGATAGTCAGAGCAGCAGGTCGATCATAGGGTCGATCACTCTACGTGAACTATTGTGTGGACGATATACCGGCGAGCACCCGAGGATCATCAGCCGAGGCACCGAAGCCGACGGCATGTATCCTTACCATGTCTATTCGATCGACAATGCAATGTACCAAGATGATGCACAAGGCATAAAGTTCCAACGTAGTGGTGTGAGTTGCTATCAAAGCACCGCACCTCAAGCTGGCACGGTTTGGGGCAAGCCAAGTCGGCTTTGTGAGCCCTTTCGCAGAATCGACGTCCCATACCATTGCATTCCGCATAGCTTGCTGCATACTGGATCGAGATCAGCAGGATGAGAGAAGCCAAAATCGCGGGCGCGTGGTGCGGCCCACATCTCGCCGTCGACTGCATATCCCGGTCGTGCCGCGTTGTCAATTGTCCAACCAGCTGCGAGCGTTAGACCAGTCCTTGGCCGACACCGCTGAACCGAGTGAGTAGGAAACCCGAACAGGTACGCAGCGCGAGCTTGTCCGTGGAGCAGCCGTTAATTTGTATGTTGATTTGAAAGCAGCCTAGGTTTTCGAGGGGAGGCCGCTCGCTCACCCCAGTGTGGTTTCCGACATGTTGATCAATGTGTCGATAAGACTCTCAAGTGACGTGTTCATTTTCTGTAATTGACGACATGACACCAGCGCGCGCGCTTTCGGAAATGACGCGTACGTGTTTGCCAGCGTACATGTATATCAGTATATGAAGCATGAACAGTACTATAATAACTACATACTAGTTCCTCCTGCTAGTACAGTACAGCCTACAGTACAGGACATGATCGCTGTGTGTACTTCCTCCATCCTGCCTGCACTTTCGATCAACACAACACAACATAGCTCGGTTGGTACCGTAGTAGGTAGGTCGGAGCGAGGTGAGACCTGCCCTACTCGTACCGGTAGGCGGTAGGTACCTTAGTAGGTACCCACCTGGCTCTGTACGAGTACAGCTCCCATGTAATACTCAAAGTACATTCCGTGATTTCATCGGGATATTCGAATGATTTCGAGAATTATCCTCGGAACAATCGGAAAAATTCTCGAGTTTCATCACGAATAGGCGTCGAAATCACGCACTCAGGCTGTCGCACTCTTGCATGATTTCGACGCCTATTCGTGATAAATCTCTCGAATCTTTTTCCTCCCTCGTATAGCTGTGCCTCCCGGCCAGCTACGAACAGGGTCGTCGCGATCCGGCCATGTGCATGCAGGTATCCTACTCGTACTCGTACGAGCTTCGCGCAGTTACACATACCTACCCTCTCTAGAGAGCCATCTAGTGATACATATAAGTAACGTTTACACATGCATGTACAACATATAATAATATATGGGGACTATGTATACCTGGCCCCTATGGGTACTTCTGTGGCGGAGAGAATAATAGGCTGATATATACTGGTGTCTGGTAGGGACTCTCTAGCTAGAGGCTGGCTATAGGGCCTAGCTACTGCCAAATCGTACATGTACTCGTACTGGTGACTTTGTCGTTACAGGGGGGCTGCAGGGCCCGGGGGCGCGCGATGGGGGAACGCGACCGTACACACTTGCTGTATAGGTCAGTAGGGTGGACGGATTGTAGCAAGCCAGGGCCGAGACAGGGTGTCATGCAGCTAACTAAGTACAAGTGCTAGAGTACTAATAAGGCGATGGGTACGTACGTAAGCCGACCCATAAGCCAGTCAGTGAGTAAGCGCACTTGTCTAAAGTAGGGCCAGGTCCGTACAACGCGGCACGTAAGATACCTACGTTGGCGCCAGTTCCCGAATGACTGCATATGAAGGCAGAAGGATCACGGAATACGCTACCGGCCTACTCTACAGTACCCTACTAGAGAGAGAGACGACTGCTACCTACTACTACCAGTACGAGTACTGCCAAGCAATAGCTTTTTTTAATATATATATATATATGCATAGTACAGTCCCTCCTGGTACAGTAGTACTGGGTAGCTAGAAATATTCTCCATTACGAGTACAGTATCCCTAGTAGTACAGTAGTAGCTAGAAATACTCTCCATTATTTATTCTTACTACAGTACCAGGTACCCTGCCTAGAGCTAGTAGCTAGTACAGTAGTAGTATTCATTTATATATTGGGGGAGATACCTCTACCTGCCTTTACTAGCCAGTACGCACCGTATACCTACGGACCTAAAGCTAGTATCGCTAGGTTGTGTACGCGCAGGTTAAATTTGGTCTAACTGATCAGTACGAGTATCAAATATGGCTTACGAGATCCTGCATGATTGGGTAATCGGTTTAACGGGTCCTGATTCCTGACTTGTGTGCAGTACGTCGCATGAGTCCTGACACATGGTTCATGTACCCTACCGTGAAGTTTTCAAAAAAGACCTGATCGCTCTTCGGACTAAAGCTTGAGTGTGAGGACTGAGCAGTGTGCCCGACCAGCCGGTGGGGTGAGTGTGTGGGGCGAGAGCTGTAAAGACTGCAGCATTTTATGCAGGCAGAAGTCATAGGGATTGTCTAGCTCTAGGCCCCCCCGACTGAGGGACCGTCCCTGAAGCGCCCATGCCGAGGGCAGGCCCTAACCTGTCTCGCTGACATGCCCACGAACTGCACCCTGCCTAGTAGGAAGTGGTAGGAGATACATGTGTGGAGCATTTGAAAAGCTGTGGGTATCTGATGGTTACAGGTCAACAGGGTATGAAAGAGGTACCTACTCTCTCCCTGCATGTAACTGATTACTGTATGAATGAGGATGCCTGAATTCAGAGTGTCCCTTCTCTGGATGCATGTGCCTTTACCAAAGTCTTTATCCATATTTGGCCAAACTGCGCGTGTGTGTGTGTGTGTGTGTGTGTGTGTGTGTGTCTGTGTGTACGCGCTGTCGTGTGTCCTTACAGCTAGGGAGAGCATGGCCCAGATGCAGGCCCCTCTCAGCACCGGATAGCAGCGAATCCCAGGGATTGCTCCACTCGGATGCAAGGTGTCTATGCATATCGGCATTCCACTGTTGGCTAAAGGGGTGCTGAGTGTCGTCGTCGAAGGCCTGAGATCCTACCTATGCCCTGTGGGAGGGCATCCATCCAATAGACCGGCTCATCCAGTGCCAGCCAACCAGCCAGGACCATTCATATTGCGAAGCCAGCGTGGTGCAGATCACTTGCTTCTGTCCGCCTCGGCTAACATGGCCGCAACGATTGGCAAGTCAGTGAGACACCAGCTGCTGCTCGGAAGGGTTCCCTGCTGTAAAAACAGCACCTCGAACATTCGTCCCCGGTTGTATAATCATCAGCTACAGCGCTGACCTTCTGTATGTATTCTCGCTGGGCTTTTCTCTCCACAGCCACGGATTCCCAGTTGGGACAAAGTTTCATGAGATCAGGCACTCCCTCATAGGAAAACAATCAAGTCATTTCCCAACACGAGAGGTTCACGACCCAGCGGGTGCGCCCAGCTCTGGGGTACGAACCTGTGTCGCCGGTTGGAGCCTTTCTTCGTAGGCTAACGCTCTGCCCATTACGCCTTACACCAGATGCCGGAGCCTAGTGTGTGGCCATCTCGAGGCGTGGTGGATCCAAGTCGCGGGGGGTGGCAGAGTCAATGTCAGGGTTACCACAAGGTAATCTGGAGACTCAGCAATAGACAGGAGGGCATTTTTTTCAAGTGCAGTGTCGTCATGTGCTAGTGGTCGTCGAGGTTGTGTGGAGTAAAGGAGTGAAGGGAATATGATGGCAGGCTTACAGCTCGTCCTGGCAAAAAGGTTGCTACTCGTTTATTTTTCAGCCAGGACACACCATGTCCATACACTGCATCTCAGCAGGCATGTGATTTATCGCTAATAATGTTGAGTACTGATTTGTAGGGGTAAGGGGGTACATGGGCCTAATTTACGGGCTTAGTCCTAGAGCTCTGCGAGGAAGTGTTTGCGAGGCTGCCGGGACCTCGGGAGCACCTGCATCTTGGTGGAGAACTCCAGGCTGATTTATACCTGCCACATCGAGAAGAGGAAGTGGTTGCGAGGCTGCCGGGACCTCGGGTGCACCTGCATCTTGATAGGGAAGTCCAGGCCAAGGCAGCCCTGCCACATCAAAAAGAGGAAGTGTGTGCAAGGCGGCCGGGACCTCAGGAGCATCTGCATCTTGGGAGAGAACTCCAGGCTGAGGCATTGCCGCCACATCGAGAAGAGGAAGTGTTTGCGAGGTTGCCGGGACCTCGGGAGCAGCTGGATCTTGGGAGACAACTCCTGGCTGAGGCATCCCTGCCACATCGAGAAGAGGAAGTGATTGCGAGGCTGCCTTGACCTCGGCAGCATCTGTCTCTTCTTGATAGAGAACTCCAGGCCAAGGCATCCCTTCCACATCGAGAAGGGCTGCACCTGTCAGTGGAAACGCTGTGCAGCTGGATGGGTCGAAAACAGCCTGGCCATATTTGTCCAAGCCGTCTTCAGGGGCCAAGAATCCAGCAATTTCAGCACTTGGGGTGGTCGCCTTTGCGTCATAGCACTCGATTGCCGGGCACTGCAGTCGTCCTTGGGCCTCCAGGGCTGCCATCCTGTCCACTTCTCGCTGATCCAACAGATACTTTGGCGGATGGTCATCGGTGCCGGCCTTCCTGGTGCGCCGCAGCTGATCATTGTCATCTTCGCCATCGTCACTCTCCTCATTGTCCGCACTGTCATCGCTCTCATCCTCGTCACCACTGCTCTCATCCTCATTATCCCCACTGTCTTCGCTGTCATCCTCATCGCTGTCATCCTCGTCATCGCTCTCATCCTCATCGTCGCTCTCATCCTCCTCCTCGTCGTCATCCCCTGACTGCAGCCTCCTCCTTCCTGAAGACTCGTCCGCATCTGAGGACTGGTCCTCATCCTCATGAAAATCTGGGGAGAGCTTCTCGTAGCAATACTGCCGCGCTGTCTCCTCCAGCTGTCTTGCAGCAAGCGTCCTCCTCGCCTCCAGCTTTGCGTGCCGCTGCTCCAATGATTGGTTGGCCCACTCCTGTGCTGTGACTGTCCTCGCCTCGAGGTCTTCAACAGCTGTCATGCTCCTCTCTGCAGGGCGGATGCCCGAAAATCCCCAGATGTTGACAACCTCACCTGCCGGTCCTTCAAGCGGCAATCCAGGGTTGGGCCAGGGCACGCCTTCAAGATACTCTTCACGGGACATCTCAACGGCCGACAGGGAGTTGCACACCGCTCGGTCGAACTGGGTAGGGTCCACGAACTCCTCGAAGGTGTACATGTTTACTGAAGGCCAGAGAGCGGGAGAACCGCTCGGTGGACACCACATTCCACCGCACTTGACACAGTTCCCTGCAGAGGATCTGCACCAGGGGGTACCTTTGCTTGGGTCGCTCGCACAGGTCTCCTCCCATGAGCAAAACCCTTCCGACGTTGTGTGATACCAGGGGTTGAGGAGGTTGACCAGCTCAGAGGAGTCAGGGACGAAGCACTGTGGAGGAGGGCAGACTAGACTGCCTTCGTCTTCCATCCTCTTCATCTCCACATACTTCAGCCAGGCAGGGTTCTCATAGTAGTCAGGGCGGGCAGAGCTCTCGTCTGCCGCCTCTTCATCCCACTCTGGGATAGTGATGCCCAGGAATGGAGCGAAGTACGAGAGGTAGCAGAAGTGCCGTGCTTCCAGTTCAAGGGTTTGGTCCTCCTGTCTCCACTTAGCATCCAGTTCAGCTTCGACGTCGTCATCCATGTAGTCCCTCAGCTCTTTCCCACAGGCTGTCGGGAAAACTCGAACACACTCATCACAGGTAGGCCTGCATTCCAAGGACTTTCCTAATTAGCACTGATCACTGACGACACCAGAACCAAATTGCAAGCCGTCAGGAGCAGTACAGGCACATAGGAGGAGGTTTTGGTTTGAGGCACGCCTCACCTGTGCCACGGGAGCTTCTTCACACCGAAGTTGAACGGGTCCTTATGGCAGCCAGAGTAACGATCCCTCTCATCATGCGAGCAATCGAGAGCCTTGCAGTAGCGGTTGCCGAGGTGGGTCTCCCACCTAGCGCAAGTTGCCTTCCATGGTTTCTCCCAGCACGATCCGACACACATGTCCAGGCCTTCGGTGTACACGTGCTCATAGAGACCTATCCACACGCAATCAAGGTAGACGATTGAGCGATTCGACCCACAAATTACGGTCACGGCTTGATAAGCTACAAGCGAGTAGTTGTGAGTGCGTGTCTGTTACGACTGACCTGCTAAGACGATCTCCTCCCACAACGCCTGCCCACCGGGACGACTGGCCCCACGTCGAGGAATTTCAGAAGGCAGATTCCCCTCGCAGTTCTGTGTCAACATCAAGCATTTGTTCAGACAAAAAAACTGCGTTATCTCTAGTGGCCAGCGCGAACGCTGGTCGCAACATGGTACATACGTTGCTGTTGCCCTCACTCAAGGCACAGAGTGAGGGGGGGGGGGGGGGGGGGGACCTTCTGGAGGCAGGCATCAGGACACTTGGCCTCGGTGTTGTGGGCTCTCGTGCACCAACGCTGCCCCATACCGTTACATGGCTGAAGCGCTCCATCCTCATGAGGTCCGTAAGCTCCATACGATACGGCAACCAAGGACAGCAGCGCTCCAAGGGCGAGCGAGACACGACATTGCAACCTGTACGGCAACGTGTCTGAGAGCGGCGTCATGGCTGCACGCCGTGTGGCTGAGCTGCTCGCGAATCTCCGGACGCTGAAATGTCCGCGACGCAGTACCGGGGCGGCAGTCGCTCACAACCAGGGTCGCAACTTGTTATGTACAAGTCATTACGAGTACGGTTTCGGGTTTTGCTATGTAGGGCTGTACCGTGTACCCCTACAATAGCCCTACGTACGAGTAACGAGTGTACAGTAGGGTACCCTACCTAAAATTGTACTAGGGTAGTGATGGGCTGGAACTGTCTGGATTCTCTAAGTGGGTAGAGACTAGAGCCTGCCTGGCACTGGCAGAGCAAAATGTAGAAATTCAATGGGTATTGTAGGTAGGTAGGGTACGAGTAGGTAGGGTACGAGTACCTACCTATTAAGAGGCCGTTTACGATAGGGCAGTACTTTTAGCGGCAACGATTTTCGGAGGACAGTAGTACGTTCGGGGGTACAAACGTACACTATGGGGTTTGGGGCGGTGAGCCCCAACGGGGGTGTGGGGGCAGAGCCCCCACTGGCCCGCCGCAGGCGCCGCTCCAGAAAAGCACACGCAGAAACTGGCAGAAACCAATAATATTCCCCGGGATACTGGACCCCGCGCCCGGCACAGTCCAATTTCCCACGGGAACCAACGGAAAGCGTAGAGAATGTAGAAATGATACAACGGTCCGAACAAAGCGAAATAATGTATGCATGGAAGGGGTTGTCCGTCAGCCGGTAGGGTACTGTACACATAGGGTACATGCTGGACGCTGGTAAGCTAGCTCTACAGAGGACATTAGTAGGTACAGTAGTAGGTACCCTACTCGTAGGTACTCGTACTGAGGACGTGGGGGTCATGCACGGACGTGGGAGGGTCCTGTAAACGTGGGGGGGTGCTGCAAACGTGGGGGGGTGGTGCGAACGTGGGGGGGTGGTGCGAACGTGGGGGGGGGGGGGGGGGGTTGTGAAACTGGTCAAAGTACTGTAAGTGTGTCACAGACGTACCAGCGGGCTCTGCAGCCTCTAGAGCCTGTCTAACAAACGGTTGCGGCTTGCGAAATCCGTGATCCGTCTATAATACCAGGAGTGATAATACTAGAGTACTAGTTGGCTTATTGTTTATGTAGTAGGTAGGGTACGAGGTAGTATCCTTATGTGCAGGCTTTGATATGCATGCGGGCTTATTACTGCATGCAGGTAGGTACCCTACCCTACCTACCTACTACCTACGAGTACACTGAGAGGTAGATTGGAGTAGAGTACGCGGACTGAAAGTACATTGTAGGGTACGTTGTCCTGTCAATATGTTTGAAACGCTGAAAAATCTGGGGGACTAAATTCAAAAGGGTCTATGCTCAAACAGGGGGGAGAGTACGTTGTAGATGTGTATACATGCTCGTAAGTAAAAGAGGGAATTCGCGGGTGCAAGGGGGGAAGGTACCAGGGTCCAAGGGATGCTACAGTGGGGAAGGGGCTCCCCAACAGCAATACTAAATATCATGAACGACTTACAACAATGATTGCCATTTGGAAGCAACTCGTCCGAATGATCTAATCATCTAACATCCCCTCATCATCGCTCCCACCCAAGTCCAAAGGGCTCATTTGTTCCTTCATCGCCAGTTGCAGCTGTTCAGATACTCTCTTATCAAATGCCTGCTTCTGTTGGGAAAACCATGGTCGGAAATCCCAGTGATCAAGCAATTCACAAAGCCTAAACTTTGGCCTCGGCAACCCTGTCCTTGGATCGTTGATGCTACTGGCAACCCAGAATGGATCGGTAGGAAATCTCTCCGCACCTTGAAGAGTGCCAAGCAGTGGCATCAGAGTTTGCGCTTGAGCTGGTCCTATCTTGTTGTTCTTGTTCAAGACTCCTTGTTGGTAACACCACTTCAAAAACGAAAGCTGTGCATGGGTGTGCTTCACTTTCTTCTTGTGCTTCGTCTTCGCCGGCTTAGAGGTCCCGCCAGATTTCATAGCGAGGCCTGAAGGGATAAGCGGGACACGCATCTGGCTAGCTGCACGTGTCACGAAGTGGTAATGGCCATCTGCCGAATGGCAACCTCTGCCGGCCACGGCAGAGTCTCCAGCGTCTGTTGCACTGTCAGAATCACTTTCACTGGAAGCATACTGGGTGGGGCTAGGGGCAGCTGACGTAACGGCATCATCCAGAGCTTCGGCATGCTCCTCGCCTATCCTTTGCTTGACAAATGCCTTGACACCGTTAACAGGATTGGCAGCAACCTTTTTTATGAGGTCCATGCCAGTGTATCTCGGCCGCACAACCTTGTTGGCACGCTTCCAGCCCCACACCTTCAGATACAGCAATTGAGCAGATTGGAACAACACGATTGGAGTTAGCAATGCTTTATTCTACAAATTCTACTGTAAATCTGTATATAGAATAATGACAATAACATCACAGCCAACAAGGAGAAAAATGCCGCGCATACTGTACCTGCGTAGAGATGTCAGGACAACGTGATTTGTCGGCCTTGTGTCTCTCCATCATTCGCTTAGTGAATGTGAAGTGTCGGCAAGGCGGGTCACACCAGAATCCCTTGCTTCGTTTCTGCCGGTCAGCAAGCTTGGACTCCTCGATCTCAATTCTCATCCGCTTGTTTCGATTTGCCTCTTCCTTCTTCTGCAATGCTTTAGCAGCCTTGATCTTCTTTCCGCGCTCGCCAGGCACTCCATGCCCAGTACGGCGATGCGTCGTACTGGACCCGCCCCCCTCCAACACGCGGCCTAGTCCAAGCTGTTCTTCGCAGGAAGAAGCATCTCCACCACCAGCACCGGCAACTTCAGAATTGTCGAAGGCGGTGGCCTCTGTAGCAAGACTAGCCCCCTCAACTCCTCCTGGGGGTGCTTGGGCTTGTGGAGGACCACCAGGATTGACAGCTGTACGGTCGCATCACGAGTACATGCAAGCAAAGATGTCGAACCAACGCATTGACACACTTAGTACGGTGATACTTCGAATGTAAGGCATGACAACAATACCTACTGTGCCATTACTATGATCATTCACAACATCCGGATATCAGCCATTTGTCCACGCATTGGCTCAGTTTCGACCCTCATGGGTCTCGCAGGCGGGCAAGGCAATTGGCTACGGCACATAGATGGGCAACGAAAGAACATACGTACCGCCGGGTTCACGTCCACTGGCCGGCAGCGTCAAGCGGATACCACAACCGGGGGCTGGTGGATTGCCTTCATGATTGAGGGGCCAGTCGATCAACACCACACCAGTCGAGCCCTGTGGTTTCTGCCACATTGCATTCAATGCTGTTCTGGTGACAAGCTGCCCACTCCCAAAGCCAGCATGCTTGAAGAACCTCACTCCAGAGAGCTTCCGGTCCGGACCATACTCCATCGTTGTTAGGGCGATGCTTCGGACGGAGATATCTGGCTTCTTCAAAGCGTTGGGCTGAAGGATGCCTTCATTGCTGCGGTCTATCTCCACCTCCCGAACCACAGTGTTCGCAATCGCCGTACTCCTCTGGTGGGCTACCACAACATCTCGAGCTGTAGTGGCATCCTGTCTTCCACTTGCAACGACTGCCGTCACAGCGGGTCCAGCTATGCCGAAGTGGTTGTCAAGCATAGATTTGTTGCACTGTGCCTCCCCTGTGGAATGGTAAAGCACCTGGACTCCAGTGATCTCAGACAGCATCGGTATGGCCAGACGAGCAAACTTCCCGGAGTAGCATCCTGCACCATCTGACTCAATCCCAACCTTGGTGCGCTCAGGGTGAAGCCCCTTCATCAAATGGATCATGCCTTCTAGCATAGAGACCACAGAGAAGCCATCTTCTTTCTTGTGGTCTGTGATGAAATCGAAGTACAGGATTGTGTAATCATCAAGGCTGTCCTCCTCCTCGCCTTCTTCTGGGACATACTTCATCAGGGCCATGCCACCATGCCATGGGATCCCTGCCTTTCCAAACCATTCTTGCTGAGTCTCTCTCCAGACCATAGCCAACCACTTCATCTTCCAATCGATGACAAGGATGTAGTCGTCAGTGCGAAGCTGCTCCCGCCGGAGGGTTTTGAGCTCCTACAGAAAATGACACACGCGACTCAACATCGCATGTTACAGCATGCACAGTAGACAAGCCTAGGGTACCCAACCAGCCCCGGTGGCAAGCTATATTTGTATGTGTTTTCGACTGCAATGGCATGGTTCCTCACTGTGTGCGTATATACGGCGGTCAAATAGCCGGCTTACCTGCTCAACATGGGCGCGGACAAGATGAGCAATATACTTCTCGGTGCGGGCGCGATACCGCTTCCCCAACACACAGAAATCGTTCAAAAGCTCGTTCATCAAGCTCTGAGGAGTGACTTCCTGTTGTTCATCAGATGTGGTGGGAGAAATAGGAAATAAATCCAGGTCGCCATCTCCGTCCACAGCTGTGGGGGTAATCTGATCTGCTGGCAGACCTCGGGCCAGTTGAATCATGGCATGAAGCTCTGCGTAAATGCCGAAGAGCTCGTCACATTGGGGGCAATGTTCACGATGGTCCTGGCACGATTCGGGGCAGTCATTGCAGTATACCAGACGTTCCTGGCACGGCTTGCACTTCTTGTCTGGCCTGCACTTTGGGCAGGCCGACGCAGCAGTGCTAGTGAGGCCCCCAAGCATACGAGTGATGCAATGGGCTGACACACGAGACGTAGGCTGTAAATGTGTTGTCATCCGCCGCTTCAGGAAATACTCGTACTCATCGATTCTACCAAGGAGATTCTCCTTGTGGTCTGCTAGTAAATGCGGCGCAGCGTCATACACACGCTCCACAAGACGCCGTAGGTGCTGGAAGTTCTCGTGGCCAAACCGTTGTGAGATGTTGTCAAGGCCTGTAAGCACCTTCTGCTGACCACCGGTCGCGACCTTTGCCATTTTCATGAACTTGCTGCGCTTGAGAGTACCGGGCATTGGTTTCCCTGCCAAAATAATGAAAAGTTTTGTCAGAGGTCAGGCAAGCTACAACTTGAAGAAATGAACATGAGGCCTCTGCACAATGAAACCAGGGCTAAGGGCTTGCCTGTTTCTGGATCTGTGTTAGCTTGTAAATACTCTCGCCATAGCTCAGATCTCAAGACTTTTCGCAATGTGCTGGGGACACTAAGGCGTGTACCATCTGACAGTGAAATATCCTTCTGTCCGAAAGCCACATCCTACGTACCACACAGTGATGTATCAATGAGACAACACATACTGGTAGCTATGGCTACAGGTGCCTCAGAAAATAGGGGGGGCATTCTGCACCTGCATGTTGCTTGGATTGCAAATCCACTTCAATGCATGTTCAAATTGTGTGGCATGAACACGCTGGCGTGTAATCTTCGACAACAGAGCTGGCTTGGTGGTGCCCGCACCATACGCCCTAGCATGGGCTCGCGCCTGGCGAAACCTGCACAAGATATACGCCACATCATGCAATATGCATTTGGCGGTCGTTCAAGGAAAAGGCACTTGGGATATCAATGCACTACCAACAATGAGTAGTGGGAGATCAGGCATGGCACAGGTACCCACTTGTTTTTACTGACAGCCTTGGCCAAGCCCAAATCATTGTTGAGTTCTGCCTTGCTGAATGACTGGGTTAGTATACTGAGCAGCCGTCTCTCCTCCTCGCGGTCATCAGTAGCATTCAACTCAGCCACGACGTCCTTGACCAAGGGCAGGTCCGCCAGAGCAGCAGTAACAATCCGCCGCTTGGATGACTGCCTACCACCAGCATCTATTTTGTCTGCGAGCAGGCGGAGCAAGGGAGCCACATCACGGTGGAATGGACTGACCACGGTGACTACAGGCTGTTCCAGCTTCTGCAGCAGATCACGCAACCGACGCTCCCCCATGTCACAAAGCTCCTTGTGAAAGGAAGTATCAACGCCAGAAATTTGGGAGCCATCTCGATTGTATCGCAGACCCAATGCTGCGTACACTTTTGCACCAGTATCGACCCCTGAGATAACCTACAACAACATGCGGATCGCACAGCAAGATTGAGGACTGCACATGCACGTGCAAAAATATAGTTCATGGTATGTAAGCATACACACGCAGGGGTGATATGTATACATTTAGACACACACACACACACACACACACAGAGCCAAACACATAGCTAGGGACACAGCGGACAGATGGATTGATAGACAAACAAAGAAACACAAACACAGACAAACAGAAAGAAGGCATATGGATGGGCAGGTTGGCATGCGGCAAACGGACACGCAAACAGACGGAGAGACATACCTTGTTGTCAAGAGTCCTTTGCTGTGCATATTTCGACTGCTGGGCCCGCAGGAGGCCAGCTTGGTTGTCTTTCAGCCTCTCTGCTCGTGCCTTTTGAGCCTCAGCTTCTGCAAGGCGGAGATCCAAAACAGCAATCTTGTTCTCCGATTGCTGTAAAATCTCCTTTTGTCGCAAGGCTATGTTGTGCGCAGCCATCCACTTTGCGTGTGCTTCTGCACAGCTATCAAGTAGTCGTTGATGCTGCACCCTAGCTGTGTGGTCTGCTGTCTATGGGACCATGCGGCATGCACAAACAACCAAACATACATACGCTCAGACAACAAGTGAACAAGCAAATCTCCGTTCCATGTGTGGGCACAAACAACATTCAATTGCAACAATGCGTCTGTGATGCATTCAAACATGTGGCACTGCGAAGGTTGTTGTGCCTGTGATGAACAGTGCCACATATTACCTGCAGCTCTTCCTCAGCAGCAATAAGCCTCTCATGCATATGTTGCTGAGACTGGAGCAGTTCAGACCTCTCTTTCTCCCACGATTGTCTCAAGGCCTGAACTCGCTGAGACTCCTGCGCCTGGGCTTGCTGCCTAGTCTGGGGAGCAGCCAATCTGGCAGCTTCTCTAGCTGCCTTACCACCACTGTGGTGATGGTGTGTGGAGGAGTCTTTGCGTTGGAAGCCTGCATTACATACGTATCCTACATATGGGAGGCCGTTCCTTGCTGTGCATCTCCCCTTTCCATCTGTGATCTGCGACGGAACTAGGCTGAAATCCCGGGGGGGCAATCTGGGGTGACACAGCACAGCGGAGCCGACGAGATGGCGACCAAACAGGCCATCCTCCTTGCAAACTAGGCGTACTCGCGGTGTGTCGCCTGTGCGCTCGAGCTGGCCGCATGCCAGACACCAAAACGTGTCTGGTATGTGACTGTCAGGGGCCATTAGCGAACGTGGGTCACAGCCTGGGCAGGGCAGGGCAAGTGCAGTGTCAGACACCGTCAGCGTCACTGTACTGCGTGCAGTACTATGTCCACAGGCCGCTCGCGATGATCGAATTTTGGTGGGGTGTGCGCAAGGTAGGCGAGGGAATACCTCATAGTTTGTCGTGCAGCCGTTCAGACAGAGCAATTCGAAGGCGCTGATTCTCACTGTGCCGCTGGTTTCCCAAGGATGCTTAGGATGCGTGGGTTTCTGGCGCCGCGGCTTCCGTGGCGGGCAGCGATTAGGTACGTGACTAGCCTCTGGCCGGGGATGTCCGGTACTCGTACTGGCCGGGAGCCGGTAGGGTACTGGCAACATCTGTACGTGAAATTGCCGGATATGGGGGTCAAAAGTACTGCCCTACCGTAAACGGCCTCTTAATGTTAAAAAATATATTAGGATATCCCCTTCTCGTACTCGTACAAATATGATAACACTCTACCTCCTGAGTCCTGACTCTACTCGTTTGCAGGTTGGTATGGGAGGTAGCTCTTGGAGACAGGTAGTAGGTACCTAGTAGGTAGTAGTGTAACCTGCCCAGTGCTGTAGTAG
>NW_027451086.1:5000-7500 GCF_964194025.1 Convolutriloba macropyga
TCAAAAACTCGGAATTTAACGATCAGAAACAAACACAGTTGAAAAAGTCGAGAATGTATTAACATCACTCAGCCAAAGGATCACACAAAAAATATTCAAACAATTTTCTCACCTGTGCACCCGCCTGTACCGCTCAAAAACTCACATGGCAAAATTAACACTTAAGCAATACTTCAAACCCACTCAATACAAAGGAAGAAGAGTCCCACCACATCCAATTGACAAGGTAGAAAAAGAGCTAAACAAGTTGACAGAAGAGAAATAAATTTTTAAGCTTGAAAGATGCTGAGTTGAGTGCCTTATAATTCCAGTAGTCATTAAAGTTAAAAATGACAACTCGATAAAATTAGCCTTGGACTTTAAAGAGCTCAACAACACAATACATAAAAACAAGTATCAGATGCAAAGCATCAACCACCTAATGGACTCAATATCCAAGAAAAAAGTGAGCTCAAAACCAAACCAGGAACGCTATATTTCCTACACAAAGACTTGAAATATGCCTATAACCAGATTCTGCTCTACAAAGATACCCAAAAACATAGTAATTTCAATATATCAAGAGGAAGCGCCACTGGAGCTTATTGATTCATAATGGTTTTAATGGGCTCTCAGACATGACAGCAACATTCCAAAAAGCAATGGATTTTACTCTAACTAATATAAACTAAGCGCATGCATTCATTGATGATATAATCATGATAACAAAAAGCTCATTAGATGACCACGAGAGAGAACTTAACAAAGTTCTGAACAGATTAGATAAAGAAAACTTAGCAATTAGTGTTCACAAATGCGAATTTGCCCAAACGAAAGTAATGTGGCTAGGATACAAAATAAGCCCAAACGGGATAATCCCAACTGAAAAGAAAACAAATGCATTAGCCCAAATATAAAATTCACAAATATTAGAACAGCTCGGCACTTTTATGCGAAGCATACTTCACATTATTAATTTCATACCAAATCTATCAAACATTACAGCGCCACTAGGACCAATTCTATCAACAAAAAACAGCATAAAGGGTTGAAAAAAAATGGTCAGACAAACACGACTTAGCCTTCCACAAAATAAAACAAGGAATAACAAAAAAATCGAAAAAAACATTTCGATAGTAAAACCCAAGAAGGGTAAAATGCAATGCCAGCAAAACGGTCTAGGAGCATGTTTTGGCCAACTTATTGATAATAATTGGCATCCAATTTCCTATGCTAGCAGATTCCTATACAGCAATGAACAGGAATACAGCACAAAATATTTTGAACGACTAACAGTATTGTCGTTACTTGAACATTTCAAATACTACCTATATGGAACAAAATCAAAGCCGGTTAACCTGATGGGCAGATAGACTACTCACATTTGACTTCACAGTCAACCACACACCGGAGAAAACATGGGTTTTGCAGCGTACTTTAGCAGATATCCAATATCCCCAGCACCGCCACATCTACAGAGCGACAAACACTACGTGATAAACTTAATAATTTCGTTCAAGCACATACTAAGCAATGCTCAAAGTTTATCAAACAAAAAACGGGACAAAAACACGGACGCAAAATACGTCATAAAACAGAGAAAACAAAACACAACAAGCGCAGCCGCTTTCTTCTTTTTTTGCCACTTATATCAGTCGCCTTCTTATTGTTCACAATCCAAATCTTAATTTAATTCACAGATATTTGTTTGTACTCATAACGAACGTAATATAAATACGTTCAATAAAAGCAACAAAAACGGCTTTCGTTCAAAAAATAAAATGAATAATAAACACCTTTAAGCAAATTCCAAATCATTAAACAACCCTAGTTCTTCTTCCGAAAAGCCATTATCGGCTACTATCGGTACCCAACTTGAAATTCATTCCAACTTAGGAAAACGCACAGAACCACTCAATCCCAATCGGGTAAAAAACGCATTCGATAATTCCCAATCGCGGAAATCCCATTACAAACTACCAGCCTACATAAAGTCTTTAAAGAAAAGTTCATTTCGGAAGCAATTAAGCTTGACAACCAAAGCAATAGAATTTGGACAATTATACAAAACAAAACTGGCTTGTACTTAAGCGCTACCCAAGTTACAGGCATACACTTCAAAAAACCCAAGCGGTCAGGTCAACGACAACTGATGGGAATTTATACATTCCCGACCACTGCGAGATATCGCACTGCGAACTATGCATAAAACCCCTACGGGCCAACTAATAATAATAATAATAATGATAATAATAAAAATAATAATAGTAATAATAATAAAAATAATAATAATAATGATAATAATAATAAAAGTAACAATGATAATAATAATAACAATAATAATAATATTATTAATAATTATAATAATACTAATAAAAATAATAATAATAATAATAATAATAATAATAATAAAAATAATACTAATAATACTAATAATATTAATAATAGTAATAATAATAATAATAATAATAATAATAATAATAATAATAATAATAATAATAATAATAATAATAATAATAAT
>NW_027451086.1:15000-26753 GCF_964194025.1 Convolutriloba macropyga
CAAATTCCCACACCTGTGTTCTCGTTTGGGAAAATCCAAAAATCACATAGCCAAATCAACGCTAAAACAAGACATCTCCCCATACCAACACAAAAGCCGAAGGGTACCACTTCACCTATCGGAAAAAGTTGACAAGGAGATACAACATTTACTTAACACAAACCAAATAATAAAACTAGAAAAATGCTCCGACCAAGTTTTCATAAGCCCTGTAGTAATAACAGTGAAACATGACCAATCGATCAAACTAGCACTAGACTCAAAACTACTGAATGACTCAATTGATAAAAACAAATACCAAATGCAATCCATCGATAACCTAATGGACTCAGTCGCTAAATACATCTCAGACAATAAGAACAAACAAGGCAGCTTCCTATTCTCGAAAGTAGACCTAAAATATGCATACAGCTAAATCCCACTACACCCCGAAATAAGAAAACATTGCAACTTCAACATCCTCGGGGGCAAATCAACTGGCACATATCAGTTCATAAACGGATTCTACGGCCTAAGCGATATGCCTAGCACATTCTAAAAAACCTTGGATAAAACGCTCGAAAATATCGACAACAAGTTCAACTTTTTAGATGACATACTAATCATAACAAAAGGCTCCACTCTTGACCATGAACTCGACATATACAAAGTCCTATCAAGACTTGACAAGGAAAACCTAGCCATTAAACTAGAAAAATGCGAATTTGCCAAACCCTCAATAACCTGGCTAGGCTGCAAAATAACCCAGTCGGGAATTTCCCCTACCGTAAAAAAGGCAGATTCCATAATGAACCTAAAACCCCCCAACACACTAAAACAACTCCGCTCCCTTATGGGCTCAATACACCAACTCATAAAATTCATACCCAACCTAGCCAATCTACTCAACCCTATAAGACCCGTACTAAAAAAAGAAAACATAACAAACAACAAAATACGCTGGGAAGAAATCCATACAACAGCTTTGGACAAAATAAAAGCAGAAATCTCTAAAATTACAGAGAAAAACACTTCGATAAACAACGGAAAACACGCCTTAAATGTGATGCAAGCCACACGGTACTTGGAGCGGTATTAGAACAACAATACCCAGAAGGCTGGTTCCCCATAGCTTATGCCAGCCGATTCCTAAACGAGGCAGAAATGAAATACAGCACCAACGAACTAGAACTATTATCAGTAGTTTGGGCAACAAATCATTTCAAGTATTACCTACTAGGCTCAAAATTTGAACTAGTAACAGATCACACAGCTCTACTTTCGGCACTTAAACCCAACCGGGCCAATAAATCGCGACAAAACCGAGTGATACGCTGGGTGGACAAATTACTACCATTTACTTTTTCAATTCAACATATACCGGGGAAAGATCTGGGCTTAACCAATTATCTAAGCAGAAACCCACACCAAAAACCTCCCCCAATAAGCCCAGACGATGAACTATTCGTAATTAATAGAATTAGAGAATTTACTTTCACACTTTTGAATGAAGAACGAAAACACAACATTTTGACCAATCAGATCGCTCCATTCGGACAAGCACACAAATCACATGACGTAATTAACAACGCTCAGAGCGAACAAAATAAAGCGAACGCTTTTTGCCATTTCTCTTGCCATAAACAGTCACACTCTTTCTCGCTAGTTAATTCAAATTTACATCCAAATTCAAAATTTCAAAGTTCCTCGTGCAAAAACATTTCGAATCTCAAAAACATCAAAAATTACTCCAACCCAAACTATCCTAACTTACCAGACAAACAGAAGACACCCCTACTCATTAACCCCAACAATTACTACTTACAATCCAACCCTAAAATGAACGTTGTTACAAAAAATAGACCGAACCTCAACACATTCGACAGACAAATCATAAAACGAGCTAGAAGCATAAATACAATGTCCCATAGTAATCCCGACAATCCCCCCACCCTAAACACTCCAATCTCAGTAGCTACCCAAACGGACAAAACCCCACCAACCTCGAACATAGGACAAGGCCGAGACCGAAACTATTATCCGACTAGTAAAAAACGACAATTGGGAACAATTAAAGCTAGTTTCAAAATACTATTACAACTTGCGAAACGAACTAGCCGTGGCCCGATCGGGATGCCTGTTGTACGACGGCAAATTAGTTGTTCCTCACCAACTCCAAAATCTGGTCATCAACGCAGTACACCGAACCCACCCGAGCCAAGTGGGTATGATCAGATTGGCGAATTTGATCTGGTTTCCCCAGATACATAGAACAATTGCCCTCAGGGCAGAAAATTGCAAGCAATGCCTAGACCAAGGTAAGAACCTAAAACCAATAACCACTAAATCAGAACTAGGAACACTACCTAAGTTAAGTGAACCCAATGAAGAACTACAAATAGACTTCGCTGGACCTATTGTAGACACAAAAAACAATAATAACGAACACTATATACTTGCCGCTGTAGATCGATTTTCACGTTATCCATCCGCACTAGTTCACACAAATTGTGACACGCAAACTGCAATAGAATTTCTCAACCAGTACTGTAAGTTCCACGGAATCCCACGCAGCATCCGCTGCGATCAAGCACAGGCGTTCAAATCGAGAGCATTCGAAATATACTGCAAAGAAAAAAACATAAAACTAATATTTTACCCCACACACGACCACCGAGCCTCAGGAATGGTAGAACGCTTGATACAAACATTAAAACGAAGATTGGCAACTATGAACATTGACCCCATATGGGACAACACAACCATAGCAGAAAAATAACAGAAATAATTGAATCCATTAGAATAATACCAAATAGAATCACTAAAATTCCTCCTTTCCAAGAACATTTTGGCAGACCAAAAAACACTGAACTATCTAACATCCTTACAACACCTAGCACAAAAAACCTATCATACAACAATATAAAATCATTTTAATTACACAAACGAGTACTCCAGAACCCAAGCCTGACGCCGGCCGCGATTTGGGACCGGGACACCAACTCGGAAGTAAACCTGGACATCCAGTACAAACAGGACGATCAGACCCAGAATCCCAATCGGAAGAATCCCAGGTGTCGGACACTTCGGAATCGGACAATGCCCCACTGTTGCCTTCCCAAAAGGGTACAATAATTCCGTCTAAATTTAAATTCCAAATAGGAGATAAGACCACAATTATTGACCAAACACGTCGTAACCTAGCACGAAAAACTATAAGAAGAAAAAACCCCGAACCACGAGGAACACTAAAACCCCTCTGGTCCATAATACCAGATGGCACCATAGTTGATTACTCACCTCACACCATAACCATAGACACTCATAATCGTAAAAACACCGTGATACGAAACAATGACATAGCCATATCATCAGAAACACGCCCATTACCACAAGAACAAAAACAACAAGAACCAAAACTCCGCCTAATAAATTTCGTAGCCTGTAAAACAGTTGGAGAGTATAATCGCAACAAACGTAAAATAGAAAAATTCTGTTTAGCGGAAAAGGCACAGCTGGCAAAGACATCCCAAATGGGCCAAAGCTCGAAGAACTCAGCGCAACAAGGGCAACCCAACATTCAACAAGCCCGCAAGCGAAAAGCCACAACGGAAGAAACGGGACCCCCAGCAAAGACGCAACAACAAGAATGATGATGAACATGCAACCAATACAATGCCAAGCTCATCATTAAATGTTTCCCCACTCTTCACAAAAACAACAGGAGGAAAGAAAAAGTTGAAAAAGAAATCCCCAGGGACAACACAAAAGGGAAAACGAACGTGCATACGAAAAAAGGCAACAGTATCAGCAGCCAGAAAAACGGCCAACACAAAACTAACAAAAGCCAAACTTGCAGCCCTGAAACAGAGTTACCTCTTCCACCTAAGCCAGAGCCCAGTCAACATCAACGAACTCAGCAAAAAACCCACGGCGCGCGTGTTCAAGGAACGATCCCCAGGGCATGCAAAACCTTTTGCCACGTCGTCATCTGCCGCCGACTTCATGCTCAACCCCAAACGGAGCACCGTGTCGACAATCGCAAGATCACCTCCGATGCGCAATATTCGCAAGTCCAAGGCAGAAGCCCCAGTCAAAAAACTGAACGTAGAGAAAGCCATAGCCAACATCTCATTATCCCCAACAACGGACGACTCCACACAAGAACTGAAACGCAAAGACACTACCATAATCGACCTCCTCGATACCTCCGACGACACTCCCCCACAAGTCGCACTAAGCATTAACCCTAACTGTACTACATTCGGACAGGACATAATCGTACTATCCTCAGATTCGCAAGACTCCTTCCATACAGCCTCCGTCAACTCTGCCCCCACTCGAAATGCACAACCCCCCGAACCCATGGACTGGACTCCTGACCCACTAGAACCCGAACGGGACACAAACACTCAAGACACCGCAATAAATGTTGCTAACGAGAACACCAGTAAAGAACTGTAACTCTAGTTCCTCCAAAAGGGGGGGAATGTGGTGAGCCACCTACTCACACCGTAACCAAGTTCTACAAGTATTAATATAAACTCGTATAAAGACTCCTTATGTTACTATATCTTACTGTTCGTAGTTGTAAATATGTTGCACGCTTTGTTAGTTCATTTGCTGGTTGTACCAGCCATCATTCGTATGCTCCAAACGGAGCGCAAGTGAGAAGCGCACTTGGTGTCAAGATAGATCGAAAAGCAAAAGTGAAGAAGAGAATTAATTCTTATCGCGCTAGCCTTTTACAGCCTTAAGCCTAGCAAACCAATAATCTGCACAAAGAGCTTTTGTGCATACAACAATAACAATAATATTATAATAAAAAAATGATAATAAAAATATTATTAATAATAATATTAATAATAATAATAATAATAATAATAAAAAAAACCAATAATAATAATAATAATAATAATAATAATAATAATAATAATAATAATAATAATAATAATAGTAATAATAATAATAATAATAATAATAATAATAATAATAATAATAATAATAATAATAATAATAATAATAATAATAATAATAATAATAATAATAATAATAATAATAATAATAATAATAATAATAATAATAATAATAATTATAATAATAATAATAATAATAATAATAATAATAATAATAATAATAATAATAATAATAATAATAATAATAATAATAATAATAATACTAATAATAATAACAATAATAATAATAATAATAACAATAATAATAATAATAATAATACTAATAATAATAATAATAAAAATAAAAATAATAATAATAATAATAATAATAATATTAATAATAATAAAAATAATAATTGTTGTATACGAATTGCTTGTTAATGAAAAGAGCAAGAGTGAATCTTGAATTTCAACGACTAATCTCTGAACGCGTTAAGGCAGAACTGCAATGGAGTGCTTTCGCACTTTTTGGTCAAGACACAGTACCAGTTGTACTGTGCGGTTAACAGTTTAACATAAATGTCAATCAAATTCATCAATCTATGTACAATGCGTTGTCACCAATTGGTGAGGTGTTAACATGTAGAGAAGTAAGTACGATAACAAATGAGTTTGTTCTCCGGCTGGAGATTATACCATAAGATAAAAATGTATATAGTTTAAGAGTGTTTATAATAATACTTGGTATACTTGGTTGCGTTTTGTGGATTCCTTCACCACACTCCCCCTTCGTCGAATCTTTGGCTGACTAGTCAAAGAGTTTGTCGAGGGCGGCGATATCCTCTGTGTTGAGTGATGATATGGAGCTTGCTGTTAAACTTTCTCCATTGTCCTCCTCCATGTGTATTAAGTCAATAGGTTCGTCGGCTTTTTCTCTTTCCTCCGGTGTGTCTGGTTGTGCTTGGATGTTGTGATGTTTTGTGTGTTTGATTGTTTCCTTGTTTCGTGTTTGTGCCGGATAATTGTCTTGGGATGTTGTGTCAGAGTTGGAATCGGTTGTCCAAGTAGTATGTACCAGTTGGTTATTGTTTTCGTTCTCGCAATCGGTGTTGGTTGGTGCGTTGTGTTTTACCAATTGCTAATTGTTTGTGCTGGTCGTCATAGTATCCTGAGTTGTTGTCATTGTTTTACCTTGTGGGTCTACTGGGGTCGACTGATGTGCTGGTGCAATGGATATGATGTCTTGGCTTGGGCTTGTGTGGTCAGCTGGGGTAACTGAGATGATTTGTGCGTCGTTGCTCTGTTGTTTCTTTGGTGAGTGGGTTATGCGGTGGATGATTTTATCTATCTTTTTGTTTACTTGTTCCTGGGACTTTTTCCTCGCTGGTGTTGACATGAAGGCTGTTGGGTCATCTGAGGTGAAGATCTTTATCGGGCTGCCTTGTGAAGAGTCGGAGATTAAATTAATAACTTCGATAGATTTGTTTTGTTCTAGTTTTGAGGTTTCCATTTGGATTCTTGGGGAATTGGCGATTTGGCGCTGGCGCTCTTTTGCTTTGTTTAGTTTTGATTGGGCTATAGCCGCTTCTTTTGATTTTCTGTCAAAATCGCTTTTGGGTTTTGTTGATCTTTTTGTTGGTTGCTGTTTACGTTTTCGTTGGGGTGGGTTTCTGTTGTTTGGTCCGGGGATGTCGAGTTGGTGGGATGGTCCAGGTTGCGAGTGAAAGTGGGTTTCGTTTATGTTGGTTGGTTCTTCTGGTCTGTCCAGTTGGTCTTTCTGCTTGGATTGTTTGGCTAGTTTCTTTTCTGTTAACAAAAAATTGTTTTATTTTTTCCTGATTTCTATTATATTCTCGTACGGTTTTACATGCTACGAAGTGCATTAGTCTCGGTTTTGTTTCGTTTACGATTGCCAACTCATTTTTTTCTGATTACCGTGTTCTTTCTGGTGTTTGTGTCTAGTGTTATTGTTGTTGGTGAGTAGTTAGTAAATTGTACCATCTGGTATTATGTTCCAAAGTGGTTTTAGTGTGCCGCGTGGTTCGGGTGCTTTGCGTGCTAGTGTTTTTCGTGCTATTTGTTTTTTTGTGTTAATTATTGATGTTGTTTTATCACCGAATGTTATCATTAGTTTGTCAGGTGTTGTCTTAATTGGTGAAGTATTCTTACGTTTGATGGCTTTTTTCTTAACGTTGTGCAGCGTAGATTGGTCAGAGGAGTCATCTTCCTCGATTGTTGGTTGGAATTGTATGTCTAGTTGAGGTTCAGAATCTGACTCGAGATTCCGGATTGTGTCGGCTTTCAGCATCGGTTGTTTCAGTCCTCTTCGTTTATCTAAATGGAATTTTTGTTATTTTCATTGTTTGATAGGTTTTTTGGTGATGTCCTGGATGTAATGTTTTGATATTGGTGTGTTAAGTTTTCTGCCGAAGTGAGCTGTGAATGGTGCAATTTGTGTTGTTGTGTTTGGTGCTCGATATCGTTTTCTGATTGGGACTTGGAATGTTTCTACTTGTGGGTTTTTTCTTCTTGTGATGTGTATTTTGTTGCTAAATAAAGGGTTAATTGAGTTGTAAGATCTACTGGATAAAGATTTTGATAAAGGATTTGTAATAGGAGGAATATAGGATTTGTACAAATGATTTCAAACAGATAATTTGATTTGGATTTGTATAATTTTGAGTTAATTTTGAGTTGTATAATTGAGTTAATTGATTGAATTGTTTAATGTGTTAGGAGGCAACTGTTTTATAGCGTGTAAATGGCAAAAAGCGTTCTGTTTCTGTTTGCTTGGATTGGAATGATTTGTGACGTCATTTAGTTCACTCTGTTTTTTAGCAATCTGATTGGTTAGCTTTCTCTGCGTTGTCTGTAGTGTGTAATGTATTGCTTCTATGGTGTTTATTACGTGATTATCGTCAAGGTTTTCACCAGTTGGTTGTGTTATTGGATGGCGGCTTAAATAGTCCGCAAATCCCATGTTTTTCCCCGCGATGTGTTCGACTTTAAAGTGGAATGGTAGTAATCGGTCTACCCATCTGGTTAATCTACTTTGGTATGTTTTGTTGCCTCTGTTATTTTTTAGGGCGGAGAGTAGTGCTTGGTGTTCCTTTTGGAGAGTGAAATGTGATCCGTATAGGTAGTACTTAAAGTGTTCGAGTGACCAAACTACGGCCAGTAGTTCTAGTTCGTTTATGCTATATCTTTGTTCGTTTTTGTTAAGAAATCTGCTGGCGTATGCTATTGGTTGCCATATGTTGTTTTGTCTTTGTTCGAGGCAAGCGCCTAAGCCTTCTTTGCTGGCATCATACTTTACTCGGGTTTGACAGTTAATGTCGAAATGTTTCTGTTCGACAATAGTTTTAATTGCTTGTTTTATTTTGTTAAATGCGCTGGTGTGTAATTCTTCCCATTCTATTTTTTTTTGGGTGTTTAATTTGTTGGTTTTGTTAATAGTGGTCTGAGCGGTGCGCTTAGTGCTGCTAGGTTTGGTATGAATTTTACCAAGTGGTGTATGCTGCCCATAAATGATCTTAGTTGTTTTAGCGTTTTTGGGTTCTCCAGTTTGATGATTGCGTCTGTTTTTCGTTTAGTTGGGATAATGCCTTCCGAATTTATTTTGTATCCTAGCCAGTTAATTTCTGTTAGGCCAAATTCGCATTTGTGAAGGCTTATTGCTAGGTTTTCTTGGTCTAGTCTTTTTAGTGCTTTATCTATTTCGTTTTCATGTTTTTCTATTGTTCCTTTTGTTATTATTATTATGTCATCAAGGAATGCATTTGTTGTGTCTAATCCGTCTAGTGTTGTATCCATCATTTTCTGGAATGTTGCTGGTAGGTCTGTCAGGCCATAAAAGCCATTTAGGGATCTGTAAGTGCCCGTAGCGTTGCCGCATAGTATATTGAAATTGCAATGTTTTTGTGTTTCGGGGTGTAGGGGGAGTTGACTATAAGCGTATTTGAGATCTATTTTGCTAAAGTGTAGTGTTCCCTTTGTTGTTTTGAGTTCAGAAAATTTTCATAGCTATTTTGTCCATTAGGTGGTCCATGCTTTGCATTTGATATTTGTTTTTGTGTATTGCGTCGTTGAGTATTTTTGAGTCTAATGCGATTTTGATGGATTGATCTGATTTGACCGTTATTACTACTGGGCTTATGAAGTATTCGTCTGAACATGATGTTAGTTTTTTTGATTTGTTTGTCTTCGATTAATTTCTTAAGTTCGTTTTTCTACTTTTTTCTACTAGGTGTAGTGGAATTCGTCTACCCTTGTGTTGTGTTGGGTTGATTTCGCTTTTGAATGTTGATTTTGCGACAAGGTTTCGTGATCTACCTAGTCTTTTGCATAGGTGTGGATACTTTTGGAATATCCATTTGGATATTCTTAAATGGGTGTTTGTTATGTTGAGTAAATTTCTCTCACCTTCTTTTTGTTGTGTTCCCATTGTGAGGCGGAGGCCTAGTTTGTCCATTATGTCTCTTCCCATAATATTTATTGTATTGGTATCTACCAAAAGGATTGTGCAGTTTTTTTCAGTTGATGTTCCTGACGTTATGTCCACGTGGATTGTGCCCAGTATGTTGATTTTGTTGTTATTGAAACATCTGAATTTGCCCAGGGATTTATCCGGATGTTGGATTTTTTGTCTTGTTATCCACTAGTAGGTTTTTTTGCCGCCTGGATGTTCATGAAAACTCCTGGGGCTTCCTGTATCAGCTAACCAATAGGTTTGTTTTTTGTTGGTGTTTGTTTTCAGCCAAAATTCCCCTCTTCTAGTCTTGTTGATGTCGCTGACTTTTTCAATTGTAAATTTAACTGAATGGATGAAGTTTGTTGTGTTTTGCCAATCTTCCATCGTTTCCCGAATGTAGCAAGTTGATTCCGGGTCGATTAATTCTTCTGTTGAATTGTGTATGTCCTCCTGTTCTTCTTCATTTATGTTTCTCATTTTCTTGAACCAATTGGTTATTCTTTTGTTGTTGTTGCTAGCCGGAATATGTTTGTTGTCCGGGGTAATTTTGTTGTCTGCGTTGTTGTGGATTGTATTGTGGACGTGGTGGCACCTCTGACTTGCACTGTTTTGCGAAGTGCCCTATTTTCTTGCATATTCTGCAGATTTTGTTCTTTGCGGGGCAAACGTTTAAGTGGCCAGGGAGAAATTTGTTGCTACAGCGTCGGCAGTCTTGAATTTGTCCTGATTGTGGAGTTGGGAGAATTGGGACCCTGTTCTGGCGTTTTATGTACTGGATTTTTTCAAACCATGGGTTTGCTTGTAGTGTATTTGTGTAAGTGTTTCTCATTTTTTGTTGGCTTTCTTGTCCTCTTTCTCGTGCTAGTGCGTATTGTAGTGTCTCTGGTGGTGTTCGTTCCTCTGATAATAAATCCATTTGGATTTGCTGGTTGTTCATTCCTTGTATGAAGATGCTCTTCACAAGGCTTTCCTCTAAGTGGTCCCAGTTGCAGACTGATGCGTGTTTTTTTGATTCTTGAGTGGAATACTTCTAGTGATTCGCCGTCTTTTTGTCGGCATCGGAAGAATTGATATCTGTCAAATGTTTCATTCCTTGTTTGTATGAATGATTCTCTGAGTTGTTCTACTAGTGCGTCCGTGGTGCATTTTTGTATGTCTGTGTGTGGGAATCTTTGGTGGAAAATGTTTGTTGCTTGTGCTCCTAGTGAGAGGTATATGTGGCTTTTTGTTTTGTTATCTGCTTCTTCCCATGGTATGTTATCTACTTGTAGTCCCTTGTCTTCTATGTCTTTGCAGGTGTTTTTGCCAATCGGTACGTCTTTTGACGTTTCTTTGTTCTCTTTGCCTTCTTTCGGCGGTTGTTTTGATCAGATAGTGCTGGTTCGTAGTATGGCTCTGTTGGGTAGTCAAGTTCTTCATTTTCGGGTCTGGGTTGAAGTAGCTTGTCAACTTGTATGTTTTCTTTTACCATAATTGCTAGTTTTTACTGTAGCTAGCCATTTTTTCCCATTCTATTTCGGGCTGGTGACCTTTATCCCAAAAGAAGTTTACTCCTAGTGAGGAACGAGCCATAGTTGACTGCGCCATGTTGTATACGAATTGCTTATTAATGAAAAGAGCAAGAGTGAATCTTGAATTTCAACGACTAATCTCTGAACGCGTTAAGGCAGAACTGCAATGGAGTGCTTTCGCACTTTTTGGTCAAGACACAGTACCAGTTGTACTGTGCGGTTAACAGTTTAACATAAATGTCAATCAAATTCATCAATCTATGTACAATGCGTTGTCACCAATTGGTGAGGTGTTTAACATGTAGAGAAGTAAGTACGATAACAAATGAGTTTGTTCTCCGGCTGGAGATTATACCATAAGATAAAAATGTATATAGTTTAAGAGTGTTTATAATAATACTTGGTATACTTGGTTGCGTTTTGTGGATTCCTCCACCACAATAATAATAAAAATACTAATAATAATAACAATAATAATAGTTATTATAATAATAAATAATAATAATAATAATAATAATAATAATAATAATAATAATAATAAAAAATAATAATAATAATAATAACAATAATAATAATAATATTAATAATAAAAATAATAATAATAATAATAATAATAATAATAATAATATTAATAAATAATAATAATAATAATAATAATAATAATAATAATAATAATAATAATAATAAATAATAATAATAATAATAATAATAATACTAATAGTATTAATAATAATAATAATAAAATTAATAGTAATAATAATAATAATAATAAAAAATAATAATAATAATAATAATAATAATAATAATAATAATAATAATGATAATAATAATAATAATAATATTTATAATAATAATAATAATAATAAGAATAATAATAATACTAATAATAATAATAGT
>NW_027451087.1:0-18017 GCF_964194025.1 Convolutriloba macropyga
AAATGTAGGTAGGTCATACTTATACTAACTTACGTTTTCATGCGAAAATCATGTGCGTTAAAAATATAAAAATAAAACATCCGGGAGTTATGTTATTTTTGCTTTTTTAATTTTTCAGCAATTAGTTTGGAATTACCTAACTCTAATTGTTTAATTGTGTTAGGAAAAAACTGAATGATCACTTGAATTATAACGCACAAAAATATATAGAGCGCTGGAGTCAATGATTTACACATTGGGTAAAAATCCAGAAAACTGGTTATAAAAGAGGGTGATGCTCTATTTAAAGGGAGAAAGGGTTTTATCAGTCTGGGATTGGCGGAGAATTCAAATCATAAGTTTCCGTCTGCTGCAGTTCTATTGAGGAAAGATGCTACGATATCAATAGCTTCCAACTCCTAAATTAAACTCTTTTTCAACTAACCCGCTTTTAATTTCACTTTCCCTGTTGCAATTTCGTTTACAGTTGCTGCGTTGCTACCTCGTCATTTACAGGAGCAAGAAAACGTAAGCATAACCGAAACATTTTCCATAATCAGAAAATGGAACTTATGAAACAATTTATGCTCGCTCGATTTTTGTTTTCAGTGGAATGATTGCTAAAGCTTATACGTATACTGAACTAAACACACTCACAAATAAACTCACCCGGGTCGAGGTGTCACCGCTAAAAATCGCTAAAAGATGTAAGATTTGCGGTGAATTTGAGTAAAAGTGTAAGATTTGCGTTCAATGCGATGAATGCGGTAAAAAAAATTTTAAGCGGTGAAATTTTTTTTTCAGCGCTTGTGATACATATGGATACCTAAATATATATCGAAACCTTTATGTGTACTAAATTATTTACCCTCTATATATATAATTATATCATGTGTTTTATAAACTAAAAGTTATGACTTCTATTTATTCACCTATACTAACATTCCCGATAGTCTACTAAATTATTTCATATTTTGTTCATATCGATTTATTACTAGTAATCATAATCTCAGTTAGTCAATCTGAATTCAAGTTACTCTGCATTTGCTCTTCATAATCCTAAGTTAATCTTAGCAGTGGATCCGCGTCGCGTTTCCAATAAACATAATTCACGCTACACAAGTAATTGTGTATTTGACCAGCACTTGCTACTCAATTCTTAAGACAAAGCATTCGCACCGCGAATCCTAACTTATTCAGTAATAAAAGATATAACATGGCGCAGTCATCGACAAAGGACAGCGGCAAATCCCCACTTGGAATTCAACCCTTTTCGGAAAAGGCGACACTAGACAATAGACCCCCAATTCGCTGGGAGTTTTGGAGAATACAATTGAAACTCGCAATCCTCGCTAGAGAAGCAATTGAAGTGGACCTTCTCTTGGTAGACCCTCCAGAACATGTACTCCTGCCTCCTCAACCAGCATATGAGAATGCAGTGGACAACCCGACGGCGCAATCAGAACGAGACCGACGTACCCGCAATGAGCAGGCAAAAACAGCGTGGAAAAACCAATGTCAACGTGTCATGACAATCGGCGTACTTTGTGGTGATAAACCATGGAAGTTATGTGATCGAAAAGCATCCTCTCTGATGTATTTGAGCTTAGGCATGGAGGGGCGCCGTGTATTCAACTCAACAAATTCAACCATTAACCTCGAAACAATCTCAACGAAGGATCTTTGGGACGTTCTAAATACAACTTTTATTCGGATCCATAATATAACCTTCGATAGATACCTCTTCCTCACAAGAAAACAACAAAAGGGAGAACCTATTGAGAAGTTCTATGGACATCTCAAAGAACTTTCGGAAAACTGTGACCTAGGAGATAAAGGGGACACTATCATCCGGGATGTCTTTATCGCGAATATGCAAAGTGAAGACATTCAGAAGGAACTTCTTAAGGAAACAGTAGACCCAGAAAAAGCATTGGCAATAGCAATTAATATTGAGATGGGTACACTCAACCAACTAAAAATGAACGCAAGCAAAACTGAATCACAGTCAACGGTTAACCAAGTACAACGGACACGTATCGCAAATGCTACCCCTTTCTCCAATATGAATACAACCGCACGGAAAAAGCCTATAACCTGTCATTTCTGTGGATCTAACTGGACCTCCGACCATCGCAATAAATGTCCCGCTCGGGGAAAAAGATGCAATAACTGTGGTATTGAGAACCACTTCGCAAAGGTCTGTCGCAAACCTAAAGATCCCAATTCGTACCCAAAACCTAGACCGCGAGTCAATAACGTAGAAAAAGACGATCAAAATGAAGATGTCAATCAAATTTCGGCCAATTTTGATCCCGATTTGGAGTCAAACTATTCTTCAGATGAAGATATGACTGTGTAGCAGTCATATCTTCAACAGATTCCGCAACTTCGGTGGACGCAACCAACCTTCCTGTAACTCTCGGCAATACACCAACAAAGGTTTTGGTGGATTCGGGCAGCGTATGTACAATAATCAATGAATCCTTGGCGAACTCAATCATTTCCCATGATCCAAAATCAAAGTGGATACGCGAAGCGAATCCTAAACAATTAAAAACATTTTCAAATGAACCTATTCACACGGTGGTTATCCTCCAAACTTCCATTCAAAGCAGCAATTGGTACGCGAATCCAATTGAAATTCAAGTGGTGGCGGACGGACATCGCTCTCTATTGGGTAGAGATTTGTTTCCAGCTCTTGGAATTTCAATACATCAATCAAGTAATCAAGTAACAATCAATCAGGTAGATCAAGAATATTGCCCAATCAAAAAACAGATTGCTATTGATTACCCCGACTTAATCTCCAGAATTGGTAAGTCTAAAGTACATACAGTTCGTTCAAAATTCCACAAACATTATACCCCATCACATCAAAAAGGCCGACGTGTCCCTATAAAATTATTAGACAAAGTATCCGCCGAACTAAAGAAACTTTCTGAACAAGGACACATTGAAAAATTACAAGAATGTTCGGATAAAAACTTCATTTCTCCCATTGTAATTACGGTCAAAAAGGACAAATCTGTAAAATTAGCTCTTGATTCGAAAATATTAAACAAAGCGATCCACAAAAACAAGTATCAAATGCCAAACATAGATAGCCTCATTGATTCAATTTCACTACATATTAATAACTCAAATCTGGGAGATAATGTATATTTTTCAGCAATCGATCTAAAATACGCCTATAGTCAATTAAAGCTACATCCCGATACGGCACGCCACTGTAATTTTAACATCATTTGCGGCGAAGCAACGGGTACGTATCGTTTTAAAACGGGATTTTATGGCCTTACAGATATGCCGGCCGAGTATCAAAAGGCAATGGATTACACATTGGTTGGGCTGACTAACACATACTGTTTTCTGGATGACATAATCGTAGTTAGCAAAGGCACCCAGGAATCGCACCTCAAATACGTATACAAATGTCTCCAAAAACTTGAAGCAGACAATCTTAGAATTAACTTAAGCAAATGCCACTTCGCAAAACATCAAATAAATTGGCTTGGTTTTACATTTTCACAAAGTGGTGTTAAACCTATCGAATCTAAAACAGCGGCAATTGCGGAAATTAAAGCCCCAAAAACATTGAAACAATTACGGTCATTTTTAGGTAGTGTTCATCATCTAAGCAAATTTATACCTAATCTTGCCAAAATATGTCACCCTCTTCGACCCTTATTAAAGAAAAACGAAAAATTTATTTGGAATGAGAATCATCAATCACATTTTGAACATATCAAAACTGTTATTGCAAACGCTACGGAAAATACTCATTTTAATCCAACACTGGAAACGCGCATCAAATGTGATGCATCCCGCCAAGGTTTAGGCGCTGCACTCGAACAATTAGATTGCGAAGGGTGGAAAACAATAGCTTTCGCATCTCGTTTTCTTAATAGCAATGAAGAACGTTATAGTGTAAATGAACTCGAATTACTTGGGGTGGTTTGGGCCATTGAATATTTTAAATATTATCTATTTGGGAAAACCTTCACAGTTTTAACAGATCACAAAGCACTTCTTTCCGTCTTAAAATCACACCGCTCTAATAAATCTTACAACAGTAGATTAACACGATGGATTGACCGTTTGTTACCATTTGATTTTAATATTGAACATATTCCTGGTACCCGAATGGGCTTAGTTGATTATATTTCGCGACAACCAAATCAGAACGCTAAAAGTGTCAATCAATATGATGAGGAATTTATGGTAGCAACAATTTTCCGTATTCGCGACGCGATTACATCTTTATTTAGTAACGCAAATAAAATTCCTTTCCAAAAGCGGCACATAACTAGTAATTATCAGCAACAAGTACATCCGACGCGAGTCCACTCTTGCAAACCTGCTAAAATTAGCGCGCATAATTCGAATGCCTCAATTAATTCACTCATTCCTCGAGCACAAGTAAACAATCACAATTCTGAATTCATTTCTAACTTTAATTGCCGTGCAAATCAACTGCTTCAATCTGATACCACACCCGCATCGCGAATCCAGTCGCAAAATTCTAATTGCAATTTGATAGCTAGCTCCACACAACAAGTACTCCATATCAACATGTCAGCAAAAGAGGCACCACAAAGCAACCCATCAACTTCACCACACACCCCAAGAGTGACATTTCGCACCCAATCCACCCCCATTTCATCTACCAGAGCCGGACCCAGCATCACCCAAGCATCATCATCACCAGAGGACTATGACATTGAGCTTTCACGGGAAGAGGTATTCGAAAACAACCTAAACCAACTCTTCACTAAATCCTTCCTGGCGGTACTCACAAGCAAAGACGCGGTGCTGAAAGAGATCCGCGATTGTGTAATGCAGGATGACGAGGCCCGCTGTAAAAAAGTGAGCACATACATCCACTCCTTCTGGAAGGATCTACACGTAAAATCTGGGTGTCTGTATGTTGACCAACGTGTGGCCATTCTGAATTCTATCAAGGAGGCGGTGCTCGAATCCATTCACATGACGCACCCGGGTAGTTGGGGGATGATATCTCTCTCTCAAAATGCATGGTGGCCCTACATGCATAGGGAAATTTTAGCAAAAACATCCGATTGCGCCCCGTGTACGGATATTGGTAAGAATCTGAAACCTATTATACCAAAATCTAAATGGCACCCACACAAAGCTTGTCAAGAACCAAACGAAGAAATACAGATTGATTTTGGGGGTCCGATAATTAATGATAAAGACAAAGATATTTACTTCTAAACATGTATTGACCGTTATTCAAAATATCCAACTGTTAGAATATTCGAAAATGCTAATGGGGTAAATGTAGTAAAATTTCTTCGTGATTATGCATATACTCATGGAATCCCGCGAACGATACGCTTAGACCAAGCAACTTGTCTTGTAGGTAAACAAGTTACAAATTATTGTAACGAAAATAATATCGACATTCTCGACGCTCCGGTCGGTGATCATAGAGCTATTGGATTGGTGGAGCGAATGATCCAAACAATTAAAAGACGTTTAGCCTGCATGAAAGCCGAAAATAAAGATACATTTTCCACAGCTAAAGCAATAAAACAAATAGTCTCTGATCTACGATTAACTAAGCAGAAAACAACAAAGATAACACCTTTTGAAGCTCATTTCGGTCGCCCTGCAAATACTCCCTTACGGAATATTAGCACACTTCCATCAAGTCAAAATCTAACTTAGCACACTTCCATCAAGTCAAAATCTAAGTAAAAAATTGTTAATCACTATTTAGATGCTGAGACAGTTTCTGCGGAGGATTTGCTCGACGAAAATGGATGGATCAGTGCCAACAGAAGTGACATTGAGATAGAGCATAAGATGTGCCAGGCCTCTTTAGACGCAGGACAACGCTATCGGGAGTCCGACATCAAAGAGTCCCGCTTTATAACGCATCCGCAGATCACAGACCCTATCCCCAGGACAGAACAGTCCCTTAACGTTAAACTGGCTCGCAAATTACCGCAAAAGAAAAGAGCAAAACGACAACTGGCGGGCCTGTACGAAGTGCTAAAACCTGGATCCTTCGTCACCAAATCGTCACCAACAACGACGATAATTAACGAGCCTGGCAGAACTCCAGTGAAAGTCCGAGATAGTGATCTCGCAAAATTTGGGACTAAAGCAGAACGATCCACCAACTTGTGGGTATACGCCCAGCGACGCCCTGCCCCGTACGAAAAAACCACAGAGTTTAAGATCGCGAAGCATAGTAACGATCTTAAGAAACAAAAGAGGGGCGAAATCAAGATCAGACATCGCCAACGTGATACTACATCAGTAGTATCCTCTGTGAATTCAAATGTCTCGCGTGCATTAACAGTCCGCAAGCCGAATAAACCACAATTCAAAAGACGCCTTACTGTTCCCACAGCTGATATCCAAGAAGACGTCTCAACTCAAAACCAGCCTCTCATTTCAATTGTACCGGCCCCACCTACACCTACATCACAAGTACCCCCCGCACAGACACAGGACGACCAAACAAAAGGCCGCAAGCGCAATCGACCCCAATTCTACGGCTTCACAGATGCTGACATCTCTCCTACAAGCTCTCTAGCTTCAACAAGTTCTACTCAACCAAAGAAGCGCAAGAATAAAAAAGAGAAGAAACAAACAAAGCAGTCCGATTCGGTGGTAACCCTCATACAAACGGCGGAACAATCTCGAATCCCGTCACCTCCCAGACCCGACTTACAATTGGGACGAGTTTCACCACCGGATCCCAGAGTTCGATATTTCGAATATGAGCAAGAACGAGAAATGTCGGTGTGGGATGCTGAAAATGAAATTTAAATTCAAAAACTTAGTAAAACTGTCTTAAACTGCATTCATTTATTTAGTCTTGTTCCCGCTCTGCTGATCCAAATATAATGTTAATTTTACTTTGAATTCATTACAGTTCATCTTCATTTGTTAGCTTTTAATTCTTTCAGTATTCGCCCTGCGAATCCATTTATTTCTGTTTGTGCATTTAAATTATTCAGTACAATGTATTCATTTCACACGCTTAAGTTATGACGCGTATTCGCTTCACATTTACACAATTATTTAACAATAGTAGTACTTCTACATTTTGAGTTAAATTATGTTCGTCTCATTCAGTTTCATGTTTTGTGCAGACACTAAAAAATTGTAAATACATTAAAATTTTTTTTGTCACGAGGGAAATGTGATATATATGGATACCTAAATATATATCAAAACCTTTATGTGTACTAAATTATTTACCCTCTATATATATAATTATATCATGTGTTTTATAAACTAAAAGTTATGACTTCTATTTATTCACCTATACTAATATTCCCGATAGTCTACTAAATTATTTCATATTTTGTTCATATCGATTTATTACTAGTAATCATAATCTCAGTTAGTCAATCTGAATTCAAGTTACTCTGCATTTGCTCTTCATAATCCTAAGTTAATCTTAGCAGTGGATCCGCGTCGCGTTTCCAATAAACATAATTCACGCTACACAAGTAATTGTGTATTTGACCAGCACTTGCTACTCAATTCTTAAGACAAAGCATTCGCACCGCGAATCCTAACTTATTCAGTAATAAAAGATATAACAGCGCTTAAGCGGTGAAAGAAAATTTTTCACCGCTACAAGCAGGATGCGGTGAAAAAAAAATTTTCACCGCTACCACCAAAATGCGGTGAAAAAAAATTTTCACCGCTACCAGCAGAATGCGGTGAAAAAAAATTTTTCACCGCTAAAATCGCAAATCTTACAAAAATTTACCGCTCTAATTTCAACGCTTATCTTATATTCACAGGAAATATCATTAAAGTAAGTGACAGATGGCGCAGAGGATTACGAAGTTGGTCACACGCATGAGGTAGAGGTTCGAACCCTTGTACGGCAGTTTCTTTTTTGTAAGAATTCCGGTGAATGCGGTGAAAAAAAATTTTTCACCGCAAAATTCAACCCTATTCTTACAAAAATTCACCGCTTTCAGCGCATTCAACGCTAAAAGATGCGGGCGCTTTGCGGTGAAAAAAGTTTTTTTTCACCGCTATTCACCGCTAATCTTACATTATTTTTTTGTCAAAAGCTCGACCCGGGCAATGCGACTTACAGTTCAATAAACAAGATTAAACATAGGTAAGTACAGTCAACTATTACAATGTATTAAGATACAAAAGTTGTAATCAGATTCAAAGGTCCAGTGAAATCACCCAAAATTCCGATTCCGGTAGATGCTTGCTATGATTGTTATGCAATTGCACCAACATTATTAATTGAGTTTAGATTGTATTACGACTCGCCATTCGACATAGGCCTGATACAGCTGGACTCACCAATCAAAGATCCACACGCTATAATCCCTCTGTGCACAGAAGACTCTCTTCCCAATAACATCTATGGACTCTGTGGGTTGGGATCAACCGCAATGACTTCAAAAAATATGTATGTTTTTAATCATCGTATTTGAGAATTTTTAAAGCAATTTTGATCGATTGACTCATTTTCAGTAAACGGTTATAGGCTGAAAATACCTTAAAAACCAATTCAAAATTATAAATTTTCTGTCAAAGTCTTCACAATTTTCGACCGCTCGAGCTCACATGGGGTGATGAGACTCCTCAGGAACACACCAGAATGACTCGGTTACATAGTAAATTTGGAATGCTGCACAATGAAAATAAAAGATTTTGTAGATGGAAAACCTATGTGCAATCACGTCCATTCGTATACCTAGGGAGCATAATACGGGCATATCATTTTTCCCGAACGTAAACAAACTTTCAGATCAAACGTTGCTGATCACAGTAATAGTAACTAAGTACTAAGAAGCTAATTCTATGAAACACACTTGAAGTGGTAACTATATAGTCCTGTTTGTTAGTTTCCCGATTTTTATTGCTTCACAACGTTAGTTTACATTTCATCGCTGAAGAGTCAACATTTTATGAGGCAAATCAACACATGTTTTGTCCGTTTTTGACCTCTTGAAGTTCAATTTGGCAATAAGCTGTTCAGAGAAGAGCAAAGTGTACAACTTTAGGATCACATATTTCAAACTCCAATTCTAGGAGAAAAATAAAATCATAGTAAATGAATGATAAATATTTTTGGTTTCTTAGGAAACTCATTAAAAAACGACAATTTGTGCTTGCTTTTGAATGACTATATAAAAGCTCTGTGAGTAGAGCTAATGAGTTGACTCCTCAGATTTGTTTAAGCTGATTGTCGTTTTATAATTTTGAGACGAAAAAGTGTTCGACAAATTTCCTGCTTAGGAATAAAATCTGTCACTTTTTTTTCAAATCGGGTCTCGCTTGAAATTCTGGCAAACAGAACTTTATCTAAACTAATACTACCGTAGTCCAGAAACATTTGGTTTTTAAACAAATGAAATTGTTGTTATCGTATTTTTTTCCTAGCAAAAAAAAACGATGAAAAACGTTCCTACGATTTTTTAGTCTGAATCATCGTTTTGTTCAGTATTTAACATAATAAAGAATTAATATAGTCGTTTTTAAACGAAAAACAGACTTGGTATCGTTGTTCTATAAACGAAAGAGAGATTCGGTAAGAGATATTTGGAGGAGATACCGTGAACTTTATCTTCTGAGTTTTAAGAGCAGACCGAACAAAAAACTGTCGGCATGTTCGTCTTCAAACGTAATTAATCATCAAAAAAATTTCTTGTAAACTACAAAAAAAGATGTCAAAAATGAGTGAATGTGAATTAATCAACAAGATCCATCATCAATGTTCAACATGCATTTTACCTTTTTGAATCTAAAATGAACAATAAAACTTTGGTCGTTCAATTATTTTTGTAAACGAGTCAGAAAAAACATTTCAATAATCTTAGACACTTTTCACAAAGAAAATGGATTGAAATTCCTGCCAAAAAACGTTTTCATAACGTTTGACTAAATTATACATGGAAAAACAAAATTTCCAATGAAAAAAAGACAATTTTTTACGTCCAAAATCCAACATACCGACGCTTTCTTACTTTTCGAACGAATTAAATCAATTAGTCGTTTACAATTTTTTTGCTGTTTCTGTTCGTTCTGCTCGACTAGGGTATTTTATAGACAACAATCAGACGTTCACAAGCGAGAAAATCCGCAATTTTTTTTACTATTACATCCAATTATGCCATCGTAATTGGCTTCGTTTTAAATCAAACATGATGTCGTATCTTTTTCAAACCGAAAACACGCCAATGCTTTTCTACTTTCCAAAACCAAACATAACGATCCGCCACTATTCGTGAAAACGATGAAACTGTAAAAGTCCTGCATTCCAAATCTTGTGGTGTTCGGAACAGAAGATGTCAAAATTTCATAGTTTTATTGGTTTTTGTTTGGTGTTCTAGACTAGTGACCAAATGTATATTGAAGTATGTACACCTGTGTAAGCAAAACTGAAGACAAGTTGAGTAAAAAAAACAGGAAACTAAATATACAAACAAATTCTTCGGAGAAAAAATTAAGAGCGGTCTTTCTCTCGGATAGATCTGAATTGGATTTGACCTTTTTGTAGTATATATGATTTTAAGACAGTACTTTTTGATTTTTCTTTGTAATCTTTCATATTTTCCCTGATTGCTTTCATAATCTGATCTCTCCCGTGGCTAGACTGGATGGTTATCTTGTATCATCTTACAAGATTCTTTCATAAAATGTTTATTTTTTAAGATCATGATCTTGTAAGAGAAATGCTTATCTTGCAAGATTTTTGTTTTTATTAAAAGGTTATCTAAAATTTAGAAGACTGAAAAGTTACTGTTTCTTTGCTTTTAACAAGGGCACCAATACCTCAGAATAGCACTACACACACGATTAAAATGTGATGGAAATCAAAATCAATAGTCACTGAACTTATGGACAGGCATGAAAGGGCCCTTTAGCTCCAAATATTGAATTTCCAAAGTTCGATAATTCTAATTAGTAGAACTTCATGGACAAATTTTGGAAAACCTTATGGTAAGCTCCTTCACGGTTTTGTTGTTGAAACGAAGCTTTAAATCGAACTGTTATCTTCTAAGATTCTATTAAGACGAACGATTATCTTGTATGATTTTTAAGACAAATAAATAACATATAAATTTCTTTTAAGACAAACGTCTTAAAAGAAATTTGTCTTACAAGATCTTGTAAGGCGAGTGGCTATCTTATAGCGTTCTTGTAAATTTAAACGAATGTTTACTTTGAAAGATTATGCCAGAAAATCTTATAAGACGAAGCTTCCTCTTGTAAGATTCCGTCAGAATCTTGCAAGGTCTTACAAAATATCCACTCGTAGTTGTCCCGGGTTACATGGTTTGCTCTGACTTGCGCTTCAATTTAACTATGATCAAATTTTCATTTACTGTCTGAGACTAAAATAACCTCTAATTGTCCCTTGCGGACCCTTGTCCAGATTTTTGTGAGCTCAATTTTTCCCAGTCTGCGTAACTTCTTGCACAATGGGTCAGTGTGCGCCCAAGTAGACGTGTAGTTATGAAAAGGCTTTAAATAAGTAAAGAGGCCAACTAACTTTGACTAAACGCTATCGAACTTTGTGTTTAAAGTGGAGCTTCACTCTTTTCATGTGTCTGTCATTAATTTTTCATAGCAATTTTTGGACAAGCACATTATTTTTAAACCGTTTTTTGTCGGAAATGGTCTATTGATAGGACACAACATGGTCTTTTTCGGACAAATTGCGGTCAATTTTTGTTTTGCTTGAATGCTTGAACAAGCAAACCATTCAGGAAGCAACGCTAAACCTAACATATAATTGGAGCAATGCTTCCAAAAGAATTGTAACAATTTGACGACTTTACGGTGAATCAATTGTCACAACAAATTTATCCGGATGAACGGAACTAGGTAACTAAGAGTCTTTCATCAGAAATCCTATGACCATGAGTTTTGTGCGTTGGTATTAGTAATCGAGAATGAGTTTAGAATGGGTCTATAAAGAATGGGTTTAGAAATAAGTTAGAGTTTAAAAGTTTCTCTTTTGTTAAGACTCTTCTGCTTGGCAATTCTTGAAAGACTATTCCCACAGATTGCATTAAATGCACTAGAAAGCATTAAAAGAGCATGTATATGTCCAGCTTGACAGTTTTGGGTTGAGTTTAAGAGTCCAGCAGTAAATTTGGGGCGAGCTGAAGCCTGGCAAAAACGTTAGTCAAGCTAGAGTCGAGATGAACAATTTAATAGGGCTAGGGTATTTTCTTTGATTATTTCAGGAGAACATGTTCTTTTTATACCGCATTTTGGTCAAGCTTGGTCTTTTTACTATTCGATTCCTTAAACCTCAGAGTTCAATTCGTCTGAGACCTCTACCTTAGATTTAACAGTAAGTTGTGACTTAAAACTTTGCTTATTTCTACACGAATAGACTCTAAACAAGGAGGCTCGGTAATGTGCGTTTGCACATTAGGTTCCGACCCCGCTCATCAACATTTTTCATTTAATTGTCTACCAAATGAGGAAGAGATAAAAAAATTAACATATCAACATATCGTTCAACAAACTACTGAATGAATAAGACATTCTACTCTAGAGGGCCTATGAGACCTGTGGCTAACATAAAATGAATACCAGAAAAGACGGCAATAAAAATCAAATAGTTACAAATATTAATTACGACCAAAACTCCTTGTCCATTTTTTGAAAACCCCTAATAACCAAATCAAAATGGGATCAGATAAAATTTATACTCAGAAGATTATCCGGCACTTTGTTGGAACAAAATATGGGACTTTTCGTTAATGCGAATTGGCAACAAGTCGACTAGAAATGAGCAAAAGGGGCAAAGATTATTAAAACATTGCTTTTTAAAAAAAAATTAAATTCGAACTGATTAGAAACATTACGCATCATATGAAATCATTGAGAGACTTTTTTATACCTCAATAGAGAGCAACTGAGGGCTTTCATTATACAGGATAGGTCATACGACTAGAAAAAAACGACAAGTACAGGCAAGAACTAAAAATTCCCACGAAAAATTATGCACGAAAACGATGTAAACCCAATCAATTAAATATTAAGCTGATCAATAAAAACCATATCTTGAAATAAAATCTTCCTTTGCTTTTATTGATGGTAACAAAATTTGTAAATCAAATGACGCCCTTTATTGTGATATTGTGAAAAGAGAACAAAAACCTACAAAAAAGGGGCAAATTTGCAAATATCACGAAAGTTAATTTTATGAAAACTGGTTGTTCCAAGAAGACAGACCATTTGAAGAAAATAAAACCATTGTGAAGAGCAAATTGTATTTCAAAAGATAAATGATGTGAATTGTATATAGAGATGCTTAGCTATAATTTAACAGAAATAAAATTAACAGATCTCAAAAATTTATCTCTTTTTTATTAAAAACAATTATTTTCAAAATTCGTAGCCAACGAAAGCTTTCGACTAAAAGAGTAGAAAGTTTGTCTTGCAACTACTCGAAAAATTATTTGCGAGTGTTATTAATGAGACTAAATCATAAGACTATAAAATAACATTAAATACCAGCTGAACTAATAAGTTTCTCAAACAACTTTCTGAAACCACAGTTTTGAAGCCATTAAATTTATAAGAATATAACCGCAGGAATATAACATCTTCATTTGCGTCTCCTTTGACCACCATAATGTCTTTTTGTAAGACGACTATCACAAAATGACAACAAAACGAACCACAAAATTTGAAAAGTATCTAAACTTCACAAAATTCTCCTGAAACAAATTGTTTAAGCCCTGAAGACATCATTTAAAACGTTTAAGCAACATAAAAATTATTGTTTGATTCAACAAACAATTAAAAAAGTTCTAAATAATGACGATAAATTGAGAAAATGAAACAACATTGTATAATACGAAAAAAAAACGCAAACCAGAACAAAAAGGGATTAGTTGAAGAATATTTTTACTCATTTTTTAGAAATTTTTTTCGAAAAAGAAAACAACCATTAGCTATTTACCGATATAAGTTATTAGTCTCATTTGTTCATCTATAGGTGGCCACTGAGACGTTTAATTACACAATATTTGGCATATGACAACAAAAATTAACAACAAATAAAGGACAAAAATAATAAACTACCAATTTCTGCAAGAGAACGGTGTCGCAGCCCTTCAAACCACATGTTATGAAAACAAGAAAAATATTCAGTTCCAAATGCTGTAAAACGTTTTTCATTTAGATTGTTAAATAATGTTACAATTTACAAATGAAACAAAAACAACAGCAAAATTGGGAAATTATGAACAAAAATCAGAAAATTTTGTATGAAAACTCGTGGTACCAAAAGCAAGAAAAACTTCTGTTAAAACAATCGGCCAAAATGTTGACTAAAATAAAATAAAAAATTGACAAGTTCAAGAAATCAAAGAAATTTCCTAAAAACAAATACATTCAATATCATAAGAGACATTAGGTAACAACCGAATGAATAGAAAAAAGTCGCTAGCAGCTCTCGAGGAAGAAATTTAGATCTTTGAGTGGTTAATTTTAAAAATGAGACTGCCTAAGCATAACAATTGAAGGCAAAAGACAAGAATTCAGTTAAACTGTACTAAAACTCTTCCTCAATGCCATAAAACCCTTTGGTTCTCTGAAAACAAACTGTGACTACACTTTGCCTCAAGTTTACGTAAATTGGAGCTGACATTAACGGAGCCGTGAATACAAAATAATGTCAGTATTTATCATTAAAAAAAACGAAAGCAAAATTTTTTGAAAAATGGCAGCATCAAAATAAAAACCAAAAAGTCTCTGATTCTAAGAATCCATGATACTGTCGAACCTCTCACTAATTTTGTCGCGCGCCCAGCAAACCGACCAAGTGTTCCAAGTGTTTGCGAATTAGACCAATTGTTGCGTGGAATTCCTAAAAATATTTAAAAAAAGAACGATGCATTTTGTATAATTATCGAGTCAAATCTGCAAAAAAACGGCAAAGTTTTAATTCCAGAAGACTTTCATACGGCGCCTAATTGCAACTAGTGCTCTTTTTGAGATTAAGGAGTCTGTTTTAAGGTTTCTAGGTCACTAAGTCTGGCAAATTTAAACAAAGTGGACCAAAAATCATATTTTGTGCCACTTTTGATGAAAAAAGTTTGAAATTTTAATTTTTTGTCGACAATTTTAGCCAACAAAAACTTCAATCGAACAATTCAGCAACGCTATTCTATCTCTAACGGTAACAAAGACACTCTGCCGTTAAAATTTTGAATCGTTAACTTATTTTGAACTATATTAACGAAATTGTGCCAAAATTATAGCAAAAATTACTGAAAATGTGAACAAAAACAGTCGAATGTTCACAAAACTTTACACCTCGATAACTACCTGTAAAAAACGAAAATCGAAAAAACCTTTTCAATTTCGTATTCTACACTGGACGGGTTTTTCAATGATACCACTCACAATTCTCTACGATGAATATATCGATCGGCTAAAATTGACTGAACAAAAAAAACCCAGTTGAGTATATAGTTCCTCCTCCCCACTAAAGTGGGGTCGGAACAATAATGGGTTGCGCCGTCACACTGAACATGAAGCTCTGAGAGATAGTGGATGATGTATTTGCCTTGTTGCGATTGAAAATTGAGCTGCATTTGTTTAGACCAAACATTCTTCAGGAGACATTTCTATGGGAATCAGAATGGCAACAATATCAAAAGGAGAAAGAATCATTATGTATGGAAAACACACGTAAGTTTTATGAAACTAATAATGAAATTTTTTTAGAACACTAAATCGATTTAACTTACCCCAACTCGAGTATTACATGAATAAGAAAATAAATATTGTACTACAACATCCTGGCATTGGAAACCCGATGATGCGCGTTTGAGTTTCAGAATATGTCCCAAATGATGACTTGATTAATCTTGAATTCAAATAAATTTCCGATTAAGATTTCTAAAGAAACTTCTAAGGAATTTGATTTGATTTTTCAGTCAATTTGCATTTTTGAGTAACATCCGTTAAGGTAAGTCGTAATACCTTTTAGAATAAAGATAACACCCGCTTTGGTAAGCAACACAACCAAAATTTTAAAAAAGCAACCCTAGTGATAGACAGATTCGATTCTTAAAAGATTCTTGCAACATGACCCAAAACTTGCAAGATTTTTGGAAGAGTATTGTAAGAAATGAATGTTGCCCCAAAAATTAAAAGGCCGTTTATAACTCTGGTTAGTAATTTAAGCTACCGATTGTGACGTTAAGACAGGCTTCATAAATCACAGATGTTCAAGTGCAATTCAAAGTCTTGTACGAATCTTGCAAGAATTGTTCAAGATTTCGCATTCCTAATAATCTTGAAAGCACTTATCTAGAACAAAAATTACTGGAGAGAGAGATAGAAACACATTATAGGACGTAAGCCGGAACACAAAAAGTTGACACCACTTTTTAAAAAAGTTGAGTAATTTAGAAGTCAAACCTTGCAGGAATCTTGTAAGATTTCTTTTTTTTTCAAAGCTGTATCAAAAAGTCAAAAGATCAATTTTGAAGAGACCTTGTAGCCTAGGTTTTTCACATACTGCTTTGCTCAATGCTCATATAGTTGTAATTTTAGTTTCATATATTTGAAATTCTACCACTGCCGGTCTCAAGCCCGGAACTAAAGGGAGGGTAAAAAAGGGGAAGTTGCAAAACGTCGGTTATTAACAAGCCTTTAGACAAGACAGTTTTGTGACATAATTAATGTTTATTATTCATTTTTTTGCTCGGCAGGAATTCTCAACCATGCAGCTAAAAGAAAGCGGATTCAAAATCTTTCAAGATTCTTGCCCTAAGGATTCAATTCTAAATAGTATTTTGCAAAAAAAAGTGGAAGAACTGTGTATTATCTTGCACGATTTCTGGCCACATTTTTGCAAGATTTTAAACTCGTTAACCTACAGGAAAGAACTTGCCTGAAGACCTACAACCGGACACCAAATTGAAATATTTGCGGTGTCCGGGACAAAATAACCATCTTGACAAAATACCAAAACTACACCCAATATTTTGTAGCAGCGGCTATATGCTAAAATCTAAACGAATTTTTGAAGAAAAGATGAAAAGGGAAAAATTGGGTAATATGGCATTGGGTAAATTGGAGTTAATTTCTCGTGTATAAATTGATGTTTAAAGTGAGCAATAGCATGACTAGTGGAGGTGACAGTGGGTCTCCCCTCTACCTCATGAATAGTCAGAATGGCTGCAATCAAGTGCAATGTCTTCAAGGAGTAGTCACACACAGAATAAGAGCAACAGAAGATCCCTTCCTTCGTTTCCACCAGTCAGTACCTAGAAACTCAAATTTATGTAAGATTGGCGCTGAATGCTTTCTTCTCTTCAAACAAATCTGGCCGAGTGAATCTAAGAGACCTCTCGGAAAAATGTACTTCAAAAGTGTGCCTCATTTTTACAAGTGGATCATGAAAACTATCCTGGATGCCTATACAAAAAAAGGGTATTTAAATTTGTTATTTTTCTTCAAAATATCTCTGTAATGTAACGGAATACAAATATATGTCTTTAAAACAAATACATGCGTTTTATGGAAGAGCAAACAGGCCTTGCATTTGACTATAGAACCAAATAAGCATGAATGAAAATTAGAAGCCAACAGTGCTCAAAACAGTTTTTAAATTTGGATAATTGGAAATTTGGAAAAGATCGTTAGCAGCTAAGTCTGCGTCTAAGCCGAACACTAGTAGTAGTCATACAAAGATAATGAATGATTTTCTGGAGATCCTACAGGAATCATGCAAAAATTTTGAAGCCGAAAAATTTCATGATTTTTTCTTTTGCGTAGAAGTTGAAAATTTGTCTTCTAAATCATACAAGGTCATACAGATTTGACTGGCAAATTCGACAACCATAAACTACAGTAAAAAATAATCACAGGGCATTCAAATTAAAAATTTTGCATGCGCAGACTGACTTCGACTGTTTTGGGTTCGCTAAAATAATAACTTTCGTTTTTTATATATTGAAAAAAAGATTATTTTAGACTGAAACAAAAATTGTCCTGCACTGCACGTTTTCTGTGCTCGTTATAATGAG